>NW_027490537.1:79890-150520 GCF_050948175.1 Xylocopa sonorina | reverse complement strand
TTTCTATGTTTCATGGTAAGGTATAATATGATTTGCGAAGTGTTATGTATCCGTCGTCTACACTTCAAATGAATGTAAATGCGACACTTTCTTGCAAGGAAATAGCGTTTGCAGATGTCTACGTACCGCAGCAATGGATTTCTGATGCTTCTTAAAACGCGATATCGCATCCCATTTCTATGTTTCATGGTAAGATATTATATGATTTGCGGAAGTGTCATGTATTCCTCGTCTACACTTCAAATGAATGTAAATGCCCACACTTCCTTGCTAGGAAATAGCGTCTGCAGATGTCTAGGTATCGTAGCAATAGAGTTCTAATGCTTCTTAAAACGCGATATCGCATCTCATTTCTATGTTTTCATGGTAGATATAATATGATTTGCGAAGTGTTATGTATCCTCGTCTACACTTCAAATGAATGTGAATGCGACACTTCCTCGCTTAGGAAAATAGCGTTTCCAGATGTCTACGTATCGTAGCAGTGGAGTTCTAATGCTTCTTAAAACGCGATATCGCAACTCATTTCTATGTTTCATGATAAGATACAATATGATTTGCGAAGTGGGTATGTACTCCTCGTCTACACATCAATGAATGTAAATGCGACACTTCCTTGCAAGGAAATAGCGTTTGCAGATGTCTACGTATCGTAGCAATGGAGTTCTTATGATTCTTAAACGCGATATCGCATCTCATTTCTATGTTTCATGGTAAGGTATAATATGATTTGCGAAGTGTTATGTATCCGTCGTCTACACTTCAAATGAATGTAAATGCGACACTTTCTTGCTAGAAATAGCGTTTGCAGATGTCTACGCACCGTAGCAATGGATTTTTGATGCTTCTTAAAACGCGATATCGCATCTCATTTCTATGTTTCATGGTAAGATATAATATGATTTGCGAAGTGGTTATGTATTCCTCGTCTACACTTCAAATGAATGTAAATGCGACACTTCCTTGCAAGGAAATAGCGTTTGCAGATGTCTACGTATCGTAGCAATAGAGTTCTAATGCTTCTTAAAACGCGATATCGCATCTCATTTCTATGTTTCATGGTAAGATATAATATGATTTGCGAAGTGTTATGTATTCCTCGTCTACACTTCAAATGAATGTGAATGCGACACTTCCTCGCTAGGAAATAGCGTTTCCAGATGTCTACGTATCGTAGCAGTGGAGTTCTGATGCTACTCAAAACGCGATATCGCATCTCATTTCTATGTTTCATGGTAAGATATAATATGATTTGCGGAGTGTTATGTATTCCTCGTCTACACTTCAAATGAATGTGAATGCGACACTTCCTCGCTAGGAAATAGCGTTTGCAGATGTCTACGTATCGTAGCAATAGAGTTCTTATGATTCTTTAAAACGCGATATCGCATCTCATTTCTATGTTTCATGGTAAGGTATAATATGATTTGGCTAAGTGTTATGTATCCGTCGTCTACACTTCAAATGAATGTAAATGCGACACTTTCTTGCAAGGAAATAGCGTTTGCAGATGTCTACGTACCGTAGCAATGGATTTCTGATGCTTCTTAAAACGCGATATCGCATCCCATTTCTATGTTTCATGGTAAGATATTATATGATTTGCGAAGTGTCATGTATTCCTCGTCTACACTTCAAATGAATGTAAATGCCACACTTCCTTGCTAGGAAATAGCGTCTGCAGATGTCTAGGTATCGTAGCAATAGAGTTCTAATGCTTCTTAAAACGCGATATCGCATCTCATTTCTATGTTTCATGGTAAGATATAATATGATTTGCGAAGTGTTATGTATTCCTCGTCTACACTTCAAATGAATGTGAATGCGACACTTCCTCGCTAGGAAATAGCGTTTCCAGATGTCTACGTATCGTAGCAGTGGAGTTCTAATGCTTCTTAAAACGCGATATCGCAACTCATTTCTATGTTTCATGATAAGATACAATATGATTTGCGAAGTGTTATGTATTCCTCGTCTACACATCAAATGAATGTAAATGCGACACTTCCTTGCAAGGGAAATAGCGTTTGCAGATGTCTACGTATCGTAGCAATGGAGTTCTTATGATTCTTAAAACGCGATATCGCATCTCATTTCTATGTTTCATGGTAAGGTATAATATGATTTGCGAAGTGTTATGTATCCGTCGTCTACACTTCAAATGAATGTAAATGCGACACTTTCTTGCTAGGAAATAGCGTTTGCAGATGTCTACGCACCGTAGCAATGGATTTTTGATGCTTCTTAAAAACGCGATATCGCATCTCATTTCTATGTTTCATGGTAAGATATAATATGATTTGCGAAGTGTTATGTATTCCTCGTCTACACTTCAAATGAATGTAATGCGACACTTCCTTGCAAGGAAATAGCGTTTGCAGATGTCTACGTATCGTAGCAATGGAGTTCTTATGATTCTTAAAACGCGATATCGCATCTCATTTCTATGCTTCATGGTAAGGTATAATTATGATTTGGCGAAGTGTTATGTATCCGTCGTCTACACTTCAAATGATGTAAATGCGACACTTTCTTGCAAGGAAATAGCGTTTGCAGATGTCTACGTACCGTAGCAATGGATTTCTGATGCTTCTCAAAACGCGATATCGCATCTCATTTCTATGTTTCATGGTAAGATATTATATGATTTGCGAAGTGTCATGTATTCCTCGTCTACACTTCAAATGAATGTAATTGCGACACTTCCTTGCTAGGAAATAGCGTCTGCAGATGTCTAGGTATCGTAGCAATGGAGTTCAAAATGCTTCTTAAACGCGATATCGCATCTCATTTCTATGTTTCATGTAAGATATAATATGATTTGCGAAGTGTTATGTATTCCTCGTCTACACATCAAATGAATGTAAATGCGACACTTCCTTGCAAGGAAATAGCGTTTGCAGATGTCTACGTATCGTAGCAATAGAGTTCTTATGATTCTTAAAACGCGATATCGCATCTCATTTCTATGTTTCATGGTAAGATATTATATGATTTGCGAAGTGTCATGTATTCCTCGTCTACACTTCAAATGAATGTAAATGCCACACTTCCTTGCTAGGAAATAGCGTTTGCAGATGTCTACGTATCGTAGCAATAGAGTTCTTATGACTCTTAAAACGCGATATCGAGTCTCATTTCTATGTTTCATGGCAAGATATAATATGATTTGCGAAGTGTTATGTACTCCTCGTCTACACTTCAAATGAATGTAAATGCGACACTTCTTTGCAAGGAAATAGCGTTTGCAGATATCTACGTATCGTAGCAATAGTGTTCTTATGATTCTTGAAAACGCGATATCGCATCTCATTTCTATGTTTCATGGTAAGATATAATATGATTTGCGAAGTTTTATGTATTCCTCGTCTACACTTCAAATGAATGTAAATGCGACACTTCTTTGGAAGGAAATAGCGTTTGCAGATGTCTACGTATCGTAGCAATAGAATTCTTATGATTCTTAAAACGCGCTATCGCATCACATTTCTATGTTTCATGGTAAGATATAATATGATTTGCGAAGTGTTATGTATTCCTCGTCTACACTTCAAATGAATGTAAATGCGACACTTTCTTGCATGGAATAGCGTTTGCAGTTGTCTACGTATCGTAGCAATGGATTTCTGATGCTTCTTAAAACGCGATATCGCATCTCATTTCTATGTTTCATGGTAAGATATAATATGATTTGCGAAGTTTTATGTATTCCTCGTCTACACTTCAAATGAATGTAAATGCGACACTTCCTTGCAAGGAAATAGCGTTTGCAAATGTCTACCTATCGTAGCAGTAGTGTTCTAATCCTTCTTAGAACGCGATGTCGCATCTCATTTCTATGTTTCATGGTAAGATATATTATGATTTGCGAGTGTTATGTATTCCTCGTCTACAATTCAAATGAATGTAAATGCGACACTTCTTTGCAAGGAAATAGCGTTTGCAGATGTCTACGTATCGTAGCATAGAGTTCTTATGATTCTTAAAACGCGATATCGCATCACATTTCTATGTTTCATGTAAGATAATATGATTTGCGGAGTGTTATGTATTCCTCGTCTACACTTCAAATGAATGTGAATGCGACACTTCCTCGCTAGGAAATAGCGTTTGCAGATGTCTACGTATCGTAGCAATAGAGTTCTTATGATCTTAAAACGCGATATCGCATCTCATTTCTATGTTTCATGGTAAGGTATAATATGATTTGCGAAGTGTTATGTATCCGTCGTCTACACTTCAAATGAATGTAAATGCGACAATTTCTTGCAAGGAAATAGCGTTTGCAGATGTCTACGTACCGTAGCAATGGATTTCTGATGCTTCTTAAAACGCGATATCGCCTCCCATTCTATGATTCATGGTAGGATATTATATGATTTGCGAAGTGTCATGTATTCCTCGTCTACACTTCAAATGAATGTAAATGCCACACTTCCTTGCTAGGAAATAGCGTCTGCAGATGTCTAGGTATCGTAGCAATAGAGTTCTAATGCTTCTTAAAACGCGATATCGCATCTCATTTCTATGTTTCATGTAAGATATATATGATTTGCGAAGTGTTATGTATTCTCGTCTACACTTCAAATGAATGTGAATGCGACACTTCCTCGCTAGGAAATAGCGTTTCCAGATGTCTACGTATCGTAGCAGTGGAGTTCTAATGCTTCTTAAAACGCGATATCGCAACTCATTTCTATGTTTCGTGATAAGATATAATATGATTAGCGAAGTGTTATGTATTCCTCGTCTACACATCAAATGAATGTAAATGCGCCACTTCCTTCCAAGGAAATAGCGTTTGCAGATGTCTACGTATCGTAGCAATGGTGTTCTTATGATTCTTAAAACGCGATATCGCATCTCATTTCTATGTTTCATGGTAAGGTATAATATGATTTGCGAAGTGTTATGTATCCGTCGTCTACACTTCAAATGAATGTAAATGCGACACTTTCTTGCAAGGAAATAGCGTTTGCAGATGTCTACGTACCGTAGCAATGGATTTCTGATGCTTCTTAAAACGCGATATCGCATCTCATTTCTATGTTTCATGGTAAGATATAATATGATTTGCGAAGTGTTATGTATTCCTCGTCTACACTTCAAATGAATGTAAATGCGACACTTCCTTGCAAGGAAATAGCGTTTGCAGATGTCTACGTATCGTAGCAATGGAGTTCTTATGATTCTTAAAACGCGATATAGCATCTCATTTCTATGCTTCATGGTAAGGTATAATATGATTTGCGAAGTGTTATGTATCCGTCGTCTACACTTCAAATGAATGTAAATGCGACACTTTCTTGCAAGGAAATAGCGTTTGCAGATGTCTACGTACCGTAGCAATGGATTTCTGATGCTTCACAAAACGCGATATCGCATCTCATTTCTATGTTTCATGGTAAGATATTATATGATTTGCGAAGTGTCATGTATTCCTCATCTACACTTCAAATGAATGTAAATGCGACACTTCCTTGCTAGGAAATAGCGTCTGCAGATGTCTAGGTATCGTAGCAATAGAGTTCAAATGCTTCTTAAAACGCGATATCGCATCTCATTTCTATGTTTCATGGTAAGATATAATATGATTTGCGAAGTGTTATGTATTCCTCGTCTACACATCAAATGAATGTAAATGCGACACTTCCTTGCAAGGAAATAGCGTTTGCAGATGTCTACGTATCGTAGCAATAGAGTTCTTATGATTCTTAAAACGCGATATCGCATCTCATTTCTATGTTTCATGGTAAGATATTATATGATTTGCGAAGTGTCATGTATTCCTCGTCTACACTTCAAATGAATGTAAATGCCACACTTCCTTGCTAGGAAATAGCGTCTGCAGATGTCTAGGTATCGTAGCAATAGAGTTCTAATGCTTCTTAAAACGCGATATCGCATCTCATTTCTATGTTTCATGGTAAGATATAATATGATTTGCGAAGTGTTATGTATTCCTCGTCTACACATCAAATGAATGTAAATGCGACACTTCCTTGCAAGGAAATAGCGTTTGCAGATGTCTACGTACCGTAGCAATGGATTTCTGATGCTTCTCAAAACGCGATATCGCATCTCATTTCTATGTTTCATGGTAAGATATAATATGATTTGCGAAGTGTTATGTATTCCTCATCTACACTTCAAATGAATGTAAATGCGACATTTCCTTGCAAGGAAATAGCGTTTGCGGATGTCTACGTATCGTAGCAATAGAGTTCTTATGATTCTTAAAACGCGATATCGAATCTCATTTCTATGTTTCATGGTAAGATATAATATGATTTGCGAAGTGTTATGTACTCCTCGTCTACACTTCAAATGAATGTAAGTGCGACACTTCTTTGCAAGGAAATAGCGTTTGCAGATATCTACGTATCGTAGCAATAGTGTTCTTATGATTCTTAAAACGCGATATCGCATCTCATTTCTATGTTTCATGGTAAGATATAATATGATTTGCGGAGTGTTATGTATTCCTCGTCTACACTTCAAATGAATGTAAATGCGGCACTTCCTTGCAAGGAAATAGCGTTTGCAAATGTCTACCTATCGTAGCAGTAGTGTTCTAATGCTTCTTAGAACGCGATGTCGCACCTCATTTCTATGTTTCATGGTAAGATATAATATGATTTGCGAAGTTTTATGTATTCCTCGTCTACACTTCAAATGAATGTAAATGCGACACTTCTTTGGAAGGAAATAGCGTTTGCAGATGTCTACGTATCGTAGCAATAGAATTCTTATGATTCTTAAAACGCGCTATCGCATCACATTTCTATGTTTCATGGTAAGATATAATATGATTTGCGAAGTGTTATGTATTCCTCGTCTACACTTCAAATGAATGTAAATGCGACACTTTCTTGCATGGAAATAGCGTTTGCAGTTGTCTACGTATCGTAGCAATGGATTCCTGATGCTTCTTAAAACGCGATATCGCATCTCATTTCTATGTTTCATGGTAAGATATAATATGATTTGCGAAGTTTTATGTATTCCTCGCCTACACTTCAAATGAATGTAAATGCGACACTTCCTTGCAAGGAAATAGCGTTTGCAAATGTCTACCTATCGTAGCAGTAGTGTTCTAATCCTTCTTAGAACGCGATGTCGCATCTCATTTCTATGTTTCATGGTAAGATATAATATGATTTGCGAAGTGTTATGTATTCCTCGTCTACACTTCAAATGAATGTAAATGCGACACTTCTTTGCAAGGAAATAGCGTTTGCAGATGTCTACGTATCGTAGCAATAGAGTTCTTATGATTCTTAAAACGCGATATCGCATCACATTTCTATGTTTCATGGTAAGATATAATATGATTTGCGGAGTGTTATGTATTCCTCGTCTACACTTCAAATGAATGTGAATGCGACACTTCCTCGCTAGGAAATTGCGTTTGCAGATGTCTACGTATCGTAGCAATAGAGTTCTTATGATTCTTAAAACGCGATATCGCATCTCATTTCTATGTTTCATGGTAAGGTATAATATGATTTGCGAAGTGTTATGTATCCGTCGTCTACACTTCAAATGAATGTAAATGCGACACTTTCTTGCAAGGAAATAGCGTTTGCAGATGTCTACGTACCGCAGCAATGGATTTCTGATGCTTCTTAAAACGCGATATCGCATCCCATTTCTATGTTTCATGGTAAGATATTATATGATTTGCGAAGTGTCATGTATTCCTCGTCTACACTTCAAATGAATGTAAATGCCACACTTCCTTGCTAGGAAATAGCGTCTGCAGATGTCTAGGTATCGTAGCAATAGAGTTCTAATGCTTCTTAAAACGCGATATCGCATCTCATTTCTATGTTTCATGGTAAGATATAATATGATTTGCGAAGTGTTATGTATTCCTCGTCTACACTTCAAATGAATGTGAATGCGACACTTCCTCGCTAGGAAATAGCGTTTCCAGATGTCTACGTATCGTAGCAGTGGAGTTCTAATGCTTCTTAAAACGCGATATCGCAACTCATTTCTATGTTTCATGATAAGATACAATATGATTTGCGAAGTGTTATGTACTCCTCGTCTACACATCAAATGAATGTAAATGCGACACTTCCTTGCAAGGAAATAGCGTTTGCAGATGTCTACGTATCGTAGCAATGGAGTTCTTATGATTCTTAAAACGCGATATCGCATCTCATTTCTATGTTTCATGGTAAGGTATAATATGATTTGCGAAGTGTTATGTATCCGTCGTCTACACTTCAAATGAATGTAAATGCGACACTTTCTTGCTAGGAAATAGCGTTTGCAGATGTCTACGCACCGTAGCAATGGATTTTTGATGCTTCTTAAAACGCGATATCGCATCTCATTTCTATGTTTCATGGTAAGATATAATATGATTTGCGAAGTGTTATGTATTCCTCGTCTACACTTCAAATGAATGTAAATGCGACACTTCCTTGCAAGGAAATAGCGTTTGCAGATGTCTACGTATCGTAGCAATAGAGTTCTAATGCTTCTTAAAACGCGATATCGCATCTCATTTCTATGTTTCATGGTAAGATATAATATGATTTGCGAAGTGTTATGTATTCCTCGTCTACACTTCAAATGAATGTGAATGCGACACTTCCTCGCTAGGAAATAGCGTTTCCAGATGTCTACGTATCGTAGCAGTGGAGTTCTGATGCTACTCAAAACGCGATATCGCATCTCATTTCTATGTTTCATGGTAAGATATAATATGATTTGCGGAGTGTTATGTATTCCTCGTCTACACTTCAAATGAATGTGAATGCGACACTTCCTCGCTAGGAAATAGCGTTTGCAGATGTCTACGTATCGTAGCAATAGAGTTCTTATGATTCTTAAAACGCGATATCGCATCTCATTTCTATGTTTCATGGTAAGGTATAATATGATTTGCGAAGTGTTATGTATCCGTCGTCTACACTTCAAATGAATGTAAATGCGACACTTTCTTGCAAGGAAATAGCGTTTGCAGATGTCTACGTACCGTAGCAATGGATTTCTGATGCTTCTTAAAACGCGATATCGCATCCCATTTCTATGTTTCATGGTAAGATATTATATGATTTGCGAAGTGTCATGTATTCCTCGTCTACACTTCAAATGAATGTAAATGCCACACTTCCTTGCTAGGAAATAGCGTCTGCAGATGTCTAGGTATCGTAGCAATAGAGTTCTAATGCTTCTTAAAACGCGATATCGCATCTCATTTCTATGTTTCATGGTAAGATATAATATGATTTGCGAAGTGTTATGTATTCCTCGTCTACACTTCAAATGAATGTGAATGCGACACTTCCTCGCTAGGAAATAGCGTTTCCAGATGTCTACGTATCGTAGCAGTGGAGTTCTAATGCTTCTTAAAACGCGATATCGCAACTCATTTCTATGTTTCATGATAAGATACAATATGATTTGCGAAGTGTTATGTATTCCTCGTCTACACATCAAATGAATGTAAATGCGACACTTCCTTGCAAGGAAATAGCGTTTGCAGATGTCTACGTATCGTAGCAATGGAGTTCTTATGATTCTTAAAACGCGATATCGCATCTCATTTCTATGTTTCATGGTAAGGTATAATATGATTTGCGAAGTGTTATGTATCCGTCGTCTACACTTCAAATGAATGTAAATGCGACACTTTCTTGCTAGGAAATAGCGTTTGCAGATGTCTACGCACCGTAGCAATGGATTTTTGATGCTTCTTAAAACGCGATATCGCATCTCATTTCTATGTTTCATGGTAAGATATAATATGATTTGCGAAGTGTTATGTATTCCTCGTCTACACTTCAAATGAATGTAAATGCGACACTTCCTTGCAAGGAAATAGCGTTTGCAGATGTCTACGTATCGTAGCAATGGAGTTCTTATGATTCTTAAAACGCGATATCGCATCTCATTTCTATGCTTCATGGTAAGGTATAATATGATTTGCGAAGTGTTATGTATCCGTCGTCTACACTTCAAATGAATGTAAATGCGACACTTTCTTGCAAGGAAATAGCGTTTGCAGATGTCTACGTACCGTAGCAATGGATTTCTGATGCTTCTCAAAACGCGATATCGCATCTCATTTCTATGTTTCATGGTAAGATATTATATGATTTGCGAAGTGTCATGTATTCCTCGTCTACACTTCAAATGAATGTAATTGCGACACTTCCTTGCTAGGAAATAGCGTCTGCAGATGTCTAGGTATCGTAGCAATGGAGTTCAAATGCTTCTTAAAACGCGATATCGCATCTCATTTCTATGTTTCATGGTAAGATATAATATGATTTGCGAAGTGTTATGTATTCCTCGTCTACACATCAAATGAATGTAAATGCGACACTTCCTTGCAAGGAAATAGCGTTTGCAGATGTCTACGTATCGTAGCAATAGAGTTCTTATGATTCTTAAAACGCGATATCGCATCTCATTTCTATGTTTCATGGTAAGATATTATATGATTTGCGAAGTGTCATGTATTCCTCGTCTACACTTCAAATGAATGTAAATGCCACACTTCCTTGCTAGGAAATAGCGTCTGCAGATGTCTAGGTATCGTAGCAATAGAGTTCTAATGCTTCTTAAAACGCGATATCGCATATCATTTCTATGTTTCATGGTAAGATATAATATGATTTGCGAAGTGTTATGTATTCCTCGTCTACACTTCAAATGAATGTAAATGCGGCACTTCCTCGCAAGGAAATAGCGTTTGCAAATGTCTACCTATCGTAGCAGTAGTGTTCTAATGCTTCTTAGAACGCGATGTCGCACCTCATTTCTATGTTTCATGGTAAGATATAATATGATTTGCGAAGTTTTATGTATTCCTCGTCTACACTTCATATGAATGTAAATGCGACACTTCTTTGGAAGGAAATAGCGTTTGCAGATGTCTACGTATCGTAGCAATAGAATTCTTATGATTCTTAAAACGCGCTATCGCATCACATTTCTATGTTTCATGGTAAGATATAATATGATTTGCGAAGTGTTATGTATTCCTCGTCTACACTTCAAATGAATGTAAATGCGACACTTTCTTGCAAGGAAATAGCGTTTGCAGTTGTCTACGTATCGTAGCAATGGATTTCTGATGCTTCTTAAAACGCGATATCGCATCTCATTTCTATGTTTCATGGTAAGATATAATATGATTTGCGAAGTGTTATGTATTCCTCGTCTACACTTCAAATGAATGTAAATGCGACACTTCTTTGCAAGGAAATAGCGTTTGCAGATGTCTACGTATCGTAGCAATAGAGTTCTTATGATTCTAAAAACGCGATATCGCATCACATTTCTATGTTTCATGGTAAGATATAATATGATTTGCGGAGTGTTATGTATTCCTCGTCTACACTTCAAATGAATGTGAGTGCGACACTTCCTCGCTAGGAAATAGCGTTTGCAGATGTCTACGTATCGTAGCAATAGAGTTCTTATGATTCTTAAAACGCGATATCGCATCTCATTTCTATGTTTCATGGTAAGGTATAATATGATTTGCGAAGTGTTATGTATCCGTCGTCTACACTTCAAATGAATGTAAATGCGACACTTTCTTGCAGGGAAATAGCGTTTGCAGATGTCTACGTACCGTAGCAATGGATTTCTGATGCTTCTTAAAACGCGATATCGCATCCCATTTCTATGTTTCATGGTAAGATATTATATGATTTGCGAAGTGTCATGTATTCCTCGTCTGCACTTCAAATGAATGTAAATGCCACACTTCCTTGCTAGGAAATAGCGTCTGCAGATGTCTAGGTATCGTAGCAATAGAGTTCTAATGCTTCTTAAAACGCGATATCGCATCTCATTTCTATGTTTCATGGTAAGATATAATATGATTTGCGAAGTGTTATGTATTCCTCGTCTACACTTCAAATGAATGTGAATGCGACACTTCCTCGCTAGGAAATAGCGTTTCCAGATGTCTACGTATCGTAGCAGTGGAGTTCTAATGCTTCTTAAAACGCGATATCGCAACTCATTTCTATGTTTCATGATAAGATACAATATGATTTGCGAAGTGTTATGTATTCCTCGTCTACACATCAAATGAATGTAAATGCGACACTTCCTTGCAAGGAAATAGCGTTTGCAGATGTCTACGTATCGTAGCAATGGAGTTCTTATGATTCTTAAAACGCGATATCGCATCTCATTTCTATGTTTCATGGTAAGATATAATATGATTTGCGAAGTGTTATGTACTCCTCGTCTACACTTCAAATGAATTTAAATGCGACACTTCTTTGCAAGGAAATAGCGTTTGCAGATATCTACGTATCGTAGCAATAGTGTTCTTATGATTCTTAAAACGCGATATCGCATCTCATTTCTATGTTTCATGGTAAGATATAATATGATTTGCGGAGTGTTATGTATTCCTCGTCTACACTTCAAATGAATGTAAATGCGGCACTTCCTTGCAAGGAAATAGCGTTTGCAAATGTCTACCTATCGTAGCAGTAGTGTTCTAGTGCTTCTTAGAACGCGATGTCGCACCTCATTTCTATGTTTCATGGTAAGATATAATATGATTTGCGAAGTTTTATGTATTCCTCGTCTACACTTCAAATGAATGTAAATGGGACACATCTTTGGAAGGAAATAGCGTTTGCAGATGTCTACGTATCGTAGCAATAGAATTCTTATGATTCTTAAAACGCGCTATCGCATCACATTTCTATGTTTCATGGTAAGATGTAATATGATTTGCGAAGTGTTATGTATTCCTCGTCTACACTTCAAATGAATGTAAATGCGACACTTTCTTGCAAGGAAATAGCGTTTGCAGTTGTCTACGTATCGTAGCAATGGATTTCTGATGCTTCTCAAAACGCGATATCGCATCTCATTTCTATGTTTCATGGTAAGATATAATATGATTTGCGAAGTGTTATGTATTCCTCATCTACACTTCAAATGAATGTAAATGCGACACTTCCTTGCAAGGAAATAGCGTTTGCAGATATCTACGTATCGTAGCAATAGAGTTCTTTTGATTCTTAAAACGCGATATCGAATCTCATTTCTATGTTTCATGGTAAGATATAATATGATTTGCGAAGTGTTATGTACTCCTCGTCTACACTTCAAATGAATGTAAATGCGACACTTCTTTGCAAGGAAATAGCGTTTGCAGATATCTACGTATCGTAGCAATAGTGTTCTTATGATTCTTAAAACGCGATATCGCATCTCATTTCTATGTTTCATGGTAAGATATAATATGATTTGCGAAGTTTTATGTATTCCTCGTCTACACTTCAAATGAATGTAAATGCGACACTTCCTTGCAAGGAAATAGCGTTTGCAAATGTCTACCTATCGTAGCAGTAGTGTTCTAATCATTCTTAGTACGCGATGTCGCATCTCATTTCTATGTTTCATGGTAAGATATAATATGATTTGCGAAGTGTTATGTATTCCTCGTCTACACGTCAAATGAATGTAAATGCGACACTTCTTTGCAAGGAAATAGCGTTTGCAGATGTCTACGTATCGTAGCAATAGAGTTCTTATGATTCTTAAAACGCGATATCGCATCACATTTCTATGTTTCATGGTAAGATATAATATGATTTGCGGAGTGTTATGTATCCGTCGTCTACACTTCAAATGAATGTAAATGCGACACTTTCTTGCAAGGAAATAGCGTTTGCAGATGTCTACGTACCGTAGCAATGGATTTCTGATGCTTCTTAAAACGCGATATCGCATCCCATTTCTATGTTTCATGGTAAGATATTATATGATTTGCGAAGTGTCATGTATTCCTCGTCTACACTTCAAATGAATGTAAATGCCACACTTCCTTGCTAGGAAATAGCGTCTGCAGATGTCTAGGTATCGTAGCAATAGAGTTCTAATGCTTCTTAAAACGCGATATCGCATCTCATTTCTATGTTTCATGGTAAGATATAATATGATTTGCGAAGTGTTATGTATTCCTCGTCTACACTTCAAATGAATGTGAATGCGACACTTCCTCGCTTGGAAATAGCGTTTCCAGATGTCTACGTATCGTAGCAGTGGAGTTCTAATGCTTCTTAAAACGCGATATCGCAACTCATTTCTATGTTTCATGATAAGATACAATATGATTTGCGAAGTGTTATGTATTCCTCGTCTACACATCAAATGAATGTAAATGCGACACTTCCTTGCAAGGAAATAGCGTTTGCAGATGTCTACGTATCGTAGCAATGGAGTTCTTATGATTCTTAAAACGCGATATCGCATCTCATTTCTATGTTTCATGGTAAGGTATAATATAATATGATTTGCGAAGTGTTATGTATCCGTCGTCTACACTTCAAATGAATGTAAATGCGACACTTTCTTGCAAGGAAATAGCGTTTGCAGATGTCTACGTACCGTAGCAATGGATTTCTGATGCTACTCAAAACGCGATATCGCATCTCATTTCTATGTTTCATGGTAAGATATAATATGATTTGCGAAGTGCTATGTATTCCTCATCTACACTTCAAATGAATGTAAATGCGACACTTCCTTGCAAGGAAATAGCGTTTGCAGATGTCTACGTATCGTAGCAATAGAGTTCTTATGATTCTTAAAACGCGATATCGAATCTCATTTCTATGTTTCATGGTAAGATATAATATGATTTGCGAAGTGTTATGTATTCCTCGTCTACACGTCAAATGAATGTAAATGCGACACTTCTTTGCAAGGAAATAGCGTTTGCAGATGTCTACGTATCGTAGCAATAGAGTTCTTATGATTCTTAAAACGCGATATCGCATCACATTTCTATGTTTCATGGTAAGATATAATATGATTTGCGGAGTGTTATGTATCCGTCGTCTACACTTCAAATGAATGTAAATGCGACACTTCCTTGCAAGGAAATAGCGTTTGCAAATGTCTACCTATCGTAGCAGTAGTGTTCTAGTGCTTCTTAGAACGCGATGTCGCACCTCATTTCTATGTTTCATGGTAAGATATAATATGATTTGCGAAGTTTTATGTATTCCTCGTCTACACTTCAAATGAATGTAAATGGGACACATCTTTGGAAGGAAATAACGTTTGCAGATGTCTACGTATCGTAGCAATAGAATTCTTATGATTCTTAAAACGCGCTATCGCATCACATTTCTATGTTTCATGGTAAGATATAATATGATTTGCGAAGTGTTATGTATTCCTCGTCTACACTTCAAATGAATGTAAATGCGACACTTTCTTGCAAGGAAATAGCGTTTGCAGTTGTTCTACGTATCGTAGCAATGGATTTCTGATGCTTCTTAAAACGCGATATCGCATCTCATTTCTATGTTTCATGGTAAGATATAATATGATTTGCGAAGTTTTATGTATTCCTCGTCTACAACTTCAAATGAATGTAAATGCGACACTTCCTTGCAAGGAATAGCGTTTGCAAATGTCTACCTATCGTAGCAGTAGTGTTCTAATGCTTCTTAGAACGCGATGTCGCATCTCATTTCTCTATGTTTCCATGGTAAGATATAATATGATTTTCGAAGTGTTTATGTATTCCTCGTCTACACTTCAAATGAATGTAAATGCGACACTTCCTTGCAAGGAAATAGCGTTTGCAGATATCTACGTATCGTAGCAATGGAGTTCTTATGATTCTTAAAACGCGATATCGCATCTCATTTCTATGCTTCATGGTAAGGTATAATATGATTTGCGAAGTGTTATGTATCCGTCGTCTACACTTCAAATGAATGTAAATGCGACACTTCCTTGCAAGGAAATAGCGTTTGCAGATGTCTACGTATCGTAGCAATGGAGTTCTTATGATTCTTAAAACGCGATATCGCATCTCATTTCTATGCTTCATGGTAAGGTATAATATGGTTTGCGAAGTGTTATGTATCCGTCGTCTACACTTCAAATGAATGTAAATGCGACACTTTCTTGCAAGGAAATATCGTTTGCAGATGTCTACGTACCGTAGCAATGGATTTCTGATGCTTCAGAAAACGCGATATCGCATCTCATTTCTATGTTTCATGGTAAGATATTATATGATTTGCGAAGTGTCATGTATTCCTCGTCTACACTTCAAATGAATGTAAATGCGACACTTCCTTGCTAGGAAATAGCGTCTGCAGATGTCTAGGTATCGTAGCAATAGAGTTCAAATGCTTCTTAAAACGCGATATCGCATCTCATTTCTATGTTTCATGGTAAGATATAATATGATTTGCGAAGTGTTATGTATTCCTCGTCTACACATCAAATGAATGTAAATGCGACACTTCCTTGCAAGGAAATAGCGTTTGCAGATGTCTACGTATCGTAGCAATAGAGTTCTTATGATTCTTAAAACGCGATATCGCATCTCATTTCTATGTTTCATGGTTAGATATTATATGATTTGCGAAGTGTCATGTATTCCTCGTCTACACTTCAAATGAATGTAAATGCCACACTTGCTTGCTAGGAAATAGCGTCTGCAGATGTCTAGGTATCGTAGCAATAGAGTTCTAATGCTTCTTAAAACGCGATATCGCATCTCATTTCTATGTTTCATGGTAAGATATAATATGATTTGCGAAGTGTTATGTATTCCTCGTCTACACTTCAAATGAATGTGAATGCGACACTTCCTCGCTAGGAAATAGCGTTTCCAGATGTCTACGTATCGTAGCAGTGGAGTTCTAATGCTTCTTAAAACGCGATATCGCAACACATTTCTATGTTTCATGATAAGATATAATATGATTTGCGAAGTGTTATGTATTCCTCGTCTACACATCAAATGAATGTAAATGCCACACTTCCTTGCAAGGAAATAGCGTTTGCAGATGTCTACGTATCGTAGCAATGGAGTTCTTATGATTCTTAAAACGCGATATCGCATCTCATTTCTATGTTTCATGGTAAGGTATAATATAATATGATTTGCGAAGTGTTATGTATCCGTCGTCTACACTTCAAATGAATGTAAATGCGACACTTTCTTGCAAGGAAATATCGTTTGCAGATGTCTACGTACCGTAGCAATGGATTTCTGATGCTTCTCAAAACGCGATATCGCATCTCATTTCTATGTTTCATGGTAAGATATAATATGATTTGCGAAGTGTTATGTATTCCTCGTCTACACTTCAAATGAATGTAAATGCGACACTTTCTTGCAAGGAAATAGCGTTTGCAGTTGTCTACGTATCGTAGCAATGGATTTCTGATGCTCCTTAAAACGCGATATCGCATCTCATTTCTATGTTTCATGGTAAGATATAATATGATTTGCGAAGTTTTATGTATTCCTCGTCTACACTTCAAATGAATGTAAATGCGACACTTCCTTGCAAGGAAATAGCGTTTGCAAATGTCTACCTATCGTAGCAGTAGTGTTCTAATGCTTCTTAGAACGCGATGTCGCATCTCATTTCTATGTTTCATGGTAAGATATAATATGATTTGCGAAGTGTTATGTATTCCTCGTCTACACTTCAAATGAATGTAAATGCGACACTCCTTTGCAAGGAAATAGCGTTTGCAGATGTCTACGTATCGTTGCAATAGAGTTCTTATGATTCTTAAAACGCGATAGCGCATCTCATTTCTATGTTTAATGGTAAGATATAATATGATTTGCGAAGTGTTATGTATTCCTCGTCTACACTTCAAATGAATGTGAATGCGACACTTCCTCGCTAGGAAATAGCGTTTGCAGATGTCTACGTATCGTAGCAATAGAGTTCTAATGCTTCTTAAAACGCGATATCGCATCTCATTTCTATGTTTCATGGTAAGATATAATATGATTTGCGAAGTGTTATGTATTCCTCGTCTACACTTCAAATGAATGTAAATGGGACACTTCTTTGCAAGGAAATAGCGTTTGCAGATATCTACGTATCGTAGCAATAGTGTTCTTATGATTCCTAAAACGCGATATCGCATCTCATTTCTACGTTTCATGGTAAGATATAATATGATTTGCGGAGTGTTATGTATTCCTCTTCTACACTTCAAATGAATGTAAATGCGGCACTTCCTTGCAAGGAAATAGCGTTTGCAAATGTCCATCTATCGTAGCAGTAGTGTTCTAATGCTTCTTAGAACGCGATGTCGCACCTCATTTCTATGTTTCATGGTAAGATATAATATGATTTGCGAAGTTTTATGTATTCCTCGTCTACACTTCAAATGAATGTAAATGCGACACTTCTTTGGAAGGAAATAGCGTTTGCAGATGTCTACGTATCGTAGCAATAGAATTCTTATGATTCTTAAAACGCGCTATCGCATCACATTTCTATGTTTCATGGTAAGATATAATATTATTTGCGAAGTGTTATGTATTCCTCGTCTAAACTTCAAATGAATGTAAATGCGACACTTTCTTGCAAGGAAATAGCGTTTGCAGTTGTCTACGTATCGTAGCAATGGATTTCTGATGCTTCTTAAAACGCGATATCGCATCTCATTTCTATGTTTCATGGTAAGATATAATATGATTTGCGAAGTTTTATGTATTCCTCGTCTACACTTCAAATGAATGTAAATGCGACACTTCCTTGCAAGGAAATATCGTTTGCAGATGTCTACGTACCGTAGCAATGGATTTCTGATGCTTCTCAAAACGCGATATCGCATCTCATTTCTATGTTTCATGGTAAGATATAATATGATTTGCGAAGTGTTATGTATTCCTCGTCTACACTTCAAGTGAATGTAAATGCGACACTTTCTTGCAAGGAAATAGCGTTTGCAGTTGTCTACGTATCGTAGCAATGGATTTCTGATGCTTCTTAAAACGCGATATCGCATCTCATTTCTATGTTTCATGGTAAGATATAATATGATTTGCGAAGTTTTATGTATTCCTCGTCTACACTTCAAATGAATGTAAATGCGACACTTCCTTGCAAGGAAATAGCGTTTGCAAATGTCTACCTATCGTAGCAGTAGTGTTCTAATGCTTCTTAGAACGCGATGTCGCATCTCATTTCTATGTTTCATGGTAAGATATAATATGATTTGCGAAGTGTTATGTATTCCTCGTCTACACTTCAAATGAATGTAAATGCGACACTTCTTTGCAAGGAAATAGCGTTTGCAGATGTCTACGTATCGTTGCAATAGAGTTCTTATGATTCTTAAAACGCGATATCGCATCTCATTTCTATGTTTAATGGTAAGATATAATATGATTTGCGAAGTGTTATGTATTCCTCGTCTACACTTCAAATGAATGTGAATGCGACACTTCCTCGCTAGGAAATAGCGTTTGCAGATGTCTACGTATCGTAGCAATAGTGTTCTTATGATTCCTAAAACGCGATATCGCATCTCATTTCTACGTTTCATGGTAAGATATAATATGATTTGCGGAGTGTTATGTATTCCTCTTCTACACTTCAAATGAATGTAAATGCGGCACTTCCTTGCAAGGAAATAGCGTTTGCAAATGTCCATCTATCGTAGCAGTAGTGTTCTAATGCTTCTTAGAACGCGATGTCGCACCTCATTTCTATGTTTCATGGTAAGATATAATATGATTTGCGAAGTTTTATGTATTCCTCGTCTACACTTCAAATGAATGTAAATGCGACACTTCTTTGGAAGGAAATAGCGTTTGCAGATGTCTACGTATCGTAGCAATAGAATTCTTATGATTCTTAAAACGCGCTATCGCATCACATTTCTATGTTTCATGGTAAGATATAATATTATTTGCGAAGTGTTATGTATTCCTCGTCTAAACTTCAAATGAATGTAAATGCGACACTTTCTTGCAAGGAAATAGCGTTTGCAGTTGTCTACGTATCGTAGCAATGGATTTCTGATGCTTCTTAAAACGCGATATCGCATCTCATTTCTATGTTTCATGGTAAGATATAATATGATTTGCGAAGTTTTATGTATTCCTCGTCTACACTTCAAATGAATGTAAATGCGACACTTCCTTGCAAGGAAATATCGTTTGCAGATGTCTACGTACCGTAGCAATGGATTTCTGATGCTTCTCAAAACGCGATATCGCATCTCATTTCTATGTTTCATGGTAAGATATAATATGATTTGCGAAGTGTTATGTATTCCTCGTCTACACTTCAAATGAATGTAAATGCGACACTTTCTTGCAAAGAAATAGCGTTTGCAGTTGTCTACGTATCGTAGCAATGGATTTCTGATGCTTCTTAAAACGCGATATCGCATCTCATTTCTATGTTTCATGGTAAGATATAATATGATTTGCGAAGTGTTATGTATACCTCGTCTACACTTCAAATGAATGTAAATGCGACACTTCCTTGCAAGGAAATAGAGTTTGCAGATGTCTACGTATCTAAGCAATAGAGTTCAAATGCTTCTTAAGACGAGATATTGCATCCCATATCTACGTTTCATGATAAGATATAATATTCATTGCGAAGTGTTATGTATTCCTCGTCTACGATTCAAATGAATGTAAATGCGACACTTCCTTGCAAGGAAATATCGTTTGCAGATGTCTACGTATCGTAGCAATAGAGTTCTTATGATTCTTAAAACGCGATATCGCATCTCACTTCTATGTTTCATGGTAAGATGTTATATGATTTGCGAAGTGTCATGTATTCCTCGTCTACACTTCAAATGAATGTAAATGCGACACTTCTTTGCAAGGAAATAGCGTTTGCAAATGTCTACCTATCGTAGCAGTAGTGTTCTAGAGCTTCTTAGAACGCGATGTCACATCTCATTTCTATGTTTCATGGTAAGATATAATATGATTTGCGAAGTGTTATGTATTCCTCGTCTACACTTCAAATGAATGTAAATGCGACACTTCTTTGCAAGGAAATAGCGTTTGCAGATGTCTACGTATCGTTGCAATAGAGTTCTAATGCTTCTTAAAACGCGATATCGCATCTCATTTCTATGTTTCATGGTAAGATATAATATGATTTGCGAAGTGTTATGTATTCCTCGTCTACACTTCAAATGAATGTAAATGCGACACTTCCTTGCTAGGAAATAGCGTCTGCAGATGTCTAGGTATCGTAGCGATGGAGTTCTTATGATTCTTAAAACGCGATATCGCATCTCATTTCTATGTTTCATGGTAAGATATAACATGATTTGCGAAGTGTGGTGTATTCCTCGTCTACACTTCAAATGAATGTAAATGCGACACTTTCTTGCAAGGAAATATCGTTTGCAGATGTCTACGTACCGTAGCAATGGATTTCTGATGCTTCTCAAAACGCGATATCGCATCTCATTTCTATGTTTCATGGTAAGATATTATATGATTTGCGAAGTGTCATGTATTCCTCGTCTACACTTCAAATGAATGTAAATGCGACACTTCCTTGCTAGGAAATAGCGTCTGCAGATGTCTAGGTATCGTAGCAATAGAGTTCAAATGCTTCTTAAAACGCGATATCGCATCTCATTTCTATGTTTCATGGTAAGATATAATATGATTTGCGAAGTGTCATGTATTCCTCGTCTACACTTCAAATCAATGTAAGTGCGACACTTCCTTGCAAGGAAATAGCGATTGCTGATGTCTACGTATCGAAGAAATAGAGTTCAAATGCTTCTTAAACCGAGATATTGTATCTCATATCTATGTTCCATGATAAGATATAATATTCATTGCGAAGTGTTATGCATTCCTCGTCTACAATTCAAATGAAAGTAAATGCGACACTTCCTTGTTAGGAAATAGCGTTTGCAGATGCCTACGTATCGAAGCAATAGAGTTCAAATGCTTCTTAAAACGAGATATTGCATCTCATATCTATGTTTCATGATAAGATGTAATATTTATTGCGAAGTGTTATGCATTCCTCGTCTGCGATTCAAATGAACGTAAATGCGACACTTCCTTGCAAGGAAATAGCGTTTGCAGATGTCTACGTATCGTAACAATAGAGTTCTAATGCTTCTTAAAACGCGATATCGTATCTCATTTCTATGTTTTATGGTAAGATATAATATGATTTGCGAAGTGTCATGTATTCCTCGTCTACACTTCAAATGAATGTAAATGCGACATTTCCTTGCTAGGAAATAGCGTCTGCAGATGTCTAGGTATCGTAGCGATAGAGTTGTAATGCTCCTCAAAACGCAATATCGCATCTCATTTCTATGTTTCATGGCAAGATATAACATGATCTGCGAAGTGTTATGTATTCCTCGTCTACACTTCAAATGAATGTGATAGCGATACTTCCTCGCTAGGAAAAAGCGTCTGCAGATGTCTAGGTATCGTAGCAATAGAGTTCTAATGCTTCTTAAAACGCGATATCGCATCTCATTTCTATGTTTCATGGTAAGATATAATATGATTAGCGAAGTGTCATGTATTCCTTGTCTACACTTCAAATGAATGTAAATGCGACACTTCCTTGCTAGGAAATAGCGTTTGCAGATGTCTGCCTATCGTAGCAATAGGGTTCTAATGCTTCTTAAAACGCGATATCGCATCTCATTTCTATGTTTCATGGTAAGATATAATATGATTTGCGAAGTGTTAAGTATTCCTCGTCTACACTTCAAATGAATGTAAATGCGACACTTCCTTGCAAGGAAATAGCGTTTGAAGATGTCTACGTATCGAAGCAATAGAGTTCAAATGCTTCTTAAAACGAGATATTGCATCACATATCTATGTTTCATGATAAGATATGTTATTCATTGCGAACTGTTATGCATTCTACTATCAAATGAACGTAAATGCGACTCTTCCTTGCTAGGAAATAGCGTCTGCAGATGTCTAGGTATCCTAGCGATAGAGTTCTAGTGCTTCTCAAAACGCAATATCGCATCTCATTTCTATGTTTCATGGCAAGATATAACATGATCTGCGAAGTGTTATGTATTCCTCGTCTACACTTCAAATGAATGTGATAGCGATACTTCCTCGCTAGGAAATAGCGTTTGAAGATGTCTACGTATCGTTGCAATAGCTTTCTAATGCTTCTTAAAACTCGATATCGCATCTCATTTCTATGTTTCATGGTACTATATAATATGATTTGCGAAGTGTCATGTATTCCTCGTCTACACTTCAAATGAATGTGACTGCGATATTTCCGCGCTAGGAAATAGCGTTTGCAGATGTCTACGTATCGTAGCAATAGCTTTCTAATGCTTCTTAAAACGCGATATCGCATCTCATTTCTATGTTTCATGGTAAGATGTAATATGATTTGCGAAGTGTTATGTATTCCTCCTCTACACTTCAATTGAATGTAAGTGCGACACTTCCTTGCAAGGAAATAGCGTTTGCTGATGTCTACGTATCGAAGAAATAGAGTTCAAATGCTTCTTAAAACGAGATATTGCATCTCATATCTATGTTTCATGATAAGATATAATATTCATTGCGAAGTGTTATGCATTCCTCGTCTACGATTCAAATGAAAGTAAATGCGACACTTCCTTGTTAGGAAATAGCGTCTGCAGATGTCCAGGTATCGTAGCAATCGAGTTCTAATGCTTCCTAAAACGCTATATCGCATCTCATTTCTACGTTTCATGGTAAGATGTAATATGATTTGCGAAGTGTTATGTATTCGTCGTCTACACTTCAAATGAATGTGAATGCGATACTTCCTCGCTAGGAAATAGCGTTTGCAGATGTCTACGTATCGTTGCAATAGCTTTCTAATGCTTCTTAAAACGTGATATCGCATCTCATTTCTATGTTTCATGGTAAGATATAATATGATTTGCGAAGTGTCATGTATTCCTCGTCTACACTTCAAATGAATGTGACTGCGATATTTCCTCGCTAGAAATTAGCGTTTGCAGATGTCTACGTATCGTAGCAATAGCTTTCTAATGCTTCTTAGAACGCGATATCGCATCTCATTTCTATGTTTCATGGTAAGATGTAATATGATTTGCGAAGTGTTATGTATTCCTCCTCTACACTTCAAATGAATGTAAGTGCGACACTTCCTTGCAAGGAAATAGCGTTTGCTGATGTCTACGTATCGAAGAAATAGAGTTCAAATGCTTCTTAAAACGAGATATTGCATCTCATATCTATGTTTCATGATAAGATATAATATTCATTGCGAAGTGTTATGCATTCCTCGTCTACGATTCAAATGAAAGTAAATGCGACACTTCCTTGTTAGGAAATAGCGTCTGCAGATGTCTAGGTATCGTAGCAATAGAGTTCTAATGCTTCTTAAAACGCGATATCGCATCTCAATTCTATGTTTCATGGTAAGATATAACACGATTTGCGAAGTGTTATGTATTCCTCGCCTACACTTCAAACGAATGTAAATGCGACACTTCCTTGCAAAGAAATAGCGTTTGCAGATGTCTGCCTATCGTAGCAATAGAGTTCTAATGCTTCCTAAAACGCGATATCGCATCTCATTTCTATGTTTCATGGTAAGATATAATATGATTTGCGAAGTGTCATGTATTCCTCGTCTACACTTCAAATGAATGTAAGTGCGACACTTCCTTGCTAGGAAATTGCGTCTGCAGATGTCTAGGTAACGTAGCAATAGAGTTCAAATGCTTCTTAAAACGAGATATTGCATCTCATATCTATGTTTCATGATAAGATATAATATTCATTGCGAAGTGTTATGCATTCCTCGTCTATGATTCAAATGAATGTAAATGCGACACTTCCTTGCAAGGAAATAGCGTTTGCAGATGTCTAGGTATCGTAGCAATAGAGTTCTAATGCTTCTTAAATCGCGATATCGCATCTCATTGCTATGTTTCCTGGTAAGATATAATATGATTTGCGAAGTGTTATGTATTAATCGTCTACACTTT
The DNA here is from genome assembly GCF_050948175.1 of Xylocopa sonorina. NCBI lineage: Eukaryota > Metazoa > Arthropoda > Insecta > Hymenoptera > Apidae > Xylocopa > Xylocopa sonorina. The sequence continues at coordinate 125,743 of NW_027490537.1, read as the reverse complement.
AAACGAATGTAAATGCGACACCTCCTTGGAAAGAAATAGCGTTTGCAGATGTCTACGTATCGTAGCAATAGAGTTCTAATGCTTCTTAAAACGCGATATCGCATCTCATTTCTATGTTTCATCGTAAGATATTATATGATTTGCGAAGTGTCATGTATTCCTCGTCTACACTTCAGATGAATGTAAATGCCACACTTCCTTGCAAGGAAATGGCGTCTGCAGATGTCTACGTATCGTAGCAATAGGGTTCTTATGATACTTAAAACGCGATATCGCATCTCATTTCTATGTTTCATGGTCAGATATAATATGATTTGCGAAGTGTTATGTATTCCTCGTCTACACTTCAAATGATTGTAAATACGACACTGCCTTGCAAGGAGATAGCGTCTGCAGATGTCTGCGAAATCGTAGCAATAGAGTTCTAATGCTTCTTAAAACGCGATAACGCATCGCATTTCTATGTTTCATGGTAAGATATAATATGATTTGCGAAGTGTTATGTATTCCTCGTCTACACTTCAAATGAACGTAAATGCGACACTTCCTTGCAAGGAAATAGCGTTTGCAGGTGTCTACCTATCGTAGGAATAGAATTCTAATGCATCTTAAAACGCGATATCGTATCTCATTTCTATGTTTCATGGTAAGATATAATATGATTTGCGAAGTGTTATGTATTCCTCGTCTACACTTCAAATGAATGTAAATGCGACACTTCCTTGCTAGGAAATAGCGTCTGCAGAAGTCTAGGTATCGTAGCGATAGGGTTCTAATGCTTCTCAAAACGCAATATCGCATCTCATTTCTATGTTTCATGGTAAGATATAATATGATTTGCGAAGTGTTATGCATTCCTCGTCTACGATTCAAATGAATGTAAATGCGACACTTCATTGCTAGGAAATAGCGTCTGCAGTAGTCTAGGTATCGTAGCAATAGCGTTCTAATGCTTCCTAAAACGCGATATCGCATCTCATTTCTACGTTTCATGGTAAGATGTAATATGATTTGCAAAGTGTTATGTATTCGTCGTATACACTTCAAATGAATGTAAATGTGACACTTCCTTGCAAGGAAATAGCGTTTGCAGATGTCTACGTATCGGAGCAATAGAATTCTAATGCTTCTTAAAACGCGATATCGCATCTCATTTCTATGTTTCATGGTAAGATATAATATGATTTGCGAAGTGTCATGTATTCCTCGTCTACACTTCAAATGAATGTAAATGCGACACTTCCTTGCTAGGAAATAGCGTCTGCAGATGTCTAGGTATCGTAGCAATAGAGTTCTAATGCTTCTTAAAACGCGATATCACATCTTATTTCTGTGTTTCATAGTAAGATATAATATGATTTGCGAAGTGTCATGTATTCCTGATCTACACTTCAAATGAATGTAAATGCGACACTTCCTTGCTAGGAAATAGCGTCTGTAGAATTCTAGGTATCGTAGCAATAGAGTTCAAATGCTTCTTAAAACGAGATATTGCATCTCATATCTATGTTTTTGATAAGACATAATATTCATTGCGAAGTGTTATGCGGCCCTCATCTATGATTCAAATGACTGTAAATGCGACACTTCCTTGCTAGGAAATAGCGTCTGCAGATGTCTAGGTATCGTAGCGATAGAGTTCTAATGCTTCTCAAAACGCAATATCGCATCTCATTTCTATGTTTCATGGTAAGATATAACATGATTTGCGAAGTGTTATGTATTCCTCGTCTACACTTCAAATGAATGTGACTGCGATACTTCCTCGCTAGGAAATAGCGTTTGCAGATGTCTACGTATCGTTGCAATAGCTTTCTAGTGCTTCTTAAAACGCGATATCGCATCTCATTTCTATGTTTCATGGTAAGATATAATATGATTTGCGAAGTGTCATGTATTCCTCGTCTACACTTAAAATGAATGTGACTGCGATATTTCCTCGCTAGGAATTAGCGTTTGCAGATGTCTACGTATCGTAGCAATAGCTTTCTAATGCTTCTTAAAACGCGATATCGCATCTCATTTCTATGTTTCATGGTAAGATGTAATATGATTTGCGAAGTGTTATGTGTTCCTCCTCTACACTTCAAATGAATGTAAGTGCGACACTTCCTTGCAAGGAAACAGCGTTTGCTGATGTCTACGTATCGAAGAAACAGAGTTCAAATGCTTCTTAAAACGAGATATTGCATCTCATATCTATGTTTCATAATAAGATATAATATTCATTGCGAAGTGTTATGCATTCCTCGTCTACACTTCAAATGAATGTAAATGTAACACTTCCTTGCAAGGAAATAGCGTTTGCAGATGTCTACGTATCGGAGCAATAGAATTCTAATGCTTCTTAAAACGCGATATCGCATCTCATTTCAATGTTTCATGGTAAGATATAATATGATTTGCGAAGTGTCATGTATTCCTCGTCTACACTTCAAATGAATGTAAATGCGAGACTTCCTTGCTAGGAAATAGCGTCTGCAGATGTCTAGGTATCGTAGCAATAGTGTTCTAATGCTTCTTAAGACGCGATGTCGCATCTCATTTCTATGTTCCATGGTGAGATATAATATGATTTGCGAAGTGTCATGTATTCCTCGTCTACACTTCAAATGAATGTAAATGCGACACTTCCTTGCTAGGAAATAGCGTCTGCAGATGTCTAGGTATCGTAGCAATAGAGTTCTAATGCTTCTTAAAACGCGATATCGCATCTCATTTCTATGTTTCATGGTAAGATATAATATGATTTGCGAAGTGTTATGTATTCCTCGTCTACACTTCAAATGAATGTAAATGCGACACTTCCTTGCTAGGAAATAGCGTCTGCAGATGTCTAGGTATCGTAGCGATGGAGTTCTTATGATTCTTAGAACGCGATATCGCATCTCATTTCTATGTTTCATGGTAAGATATAACATGATTTGCGAAGTGTGGTGTATTCCTCGTCTACACTTCAAATGAATGTAAATGCGACACTTCCTTGCAAGGAAATAGCGTTTGCAGATGCCTACGTATCGAAGCAATAGAGTTCAAATGCTTCTTAAAACGAGATATTGCATCGCATATCTATGTTTCATGATAAGATATAATATTCATTGCGAAGTGTTATGCATTCCTCCTCTGCGATTCAAATGAACGTAAATGCGACACTTCCTTGCAAGGTAATAGCGTTTGCAGATGTCTACGTATCGTAACAGTAGAGTTCTTATGATTCTTAAAACGCGATATCGCATCTCATTTCTATGTTTCATGGTAAGATATAATATGATTTGCGATGTGTCATGTATTCCTCGTCTACACTTCAAATGAATGTAAATGCGAGACTTCCTTGCTAGGAAATAGCGTCTGCAGATGTCTAGGTATCGTAGCAATAGTGTTCTAATGCTTCTTAAGACGCGATGTCGCATCTCATTTCTATGTTCCATGGTGAGATATAATATGATTTGCGAAGTGTCATGTTTTCCTCGTCTACACTTCAAATAAATGTAAATGCGACACTTCCTTGCTAGGAAATAGCGTCTGCAGATGTCTAGGTATCGTAGTAATAGAGTTCTAATGCTTCTTAAAACGCGATATCGCATCTCATTTCTGTGTTTCATAGTAAGATATTATATGATTTGCGAAGTGTTACGTATTTCTCGTCTACATTTCAAATAAATGCAAACGCGACACTTCCTTGCAAGGAAATAGCGTTTGCAGATGTCTACGTATTGTAGCAATGGAGTTCTCATGATTCTTAAAACGCGATATCGCATCTCATTTCTATGTTTCATGGTAAGATATAATATGATTTGCGAAGTGTTATGTATTCCTCGTCTACACTTCAAATGAATGTAAATGCGACACTTCCTTGCAAGGAAATAGCGTTTGCAGATGCCTACGTATCGAAGCAATAGAGTTCAAATGCTTCTTAAAACGAGATATTGCATCGCATATCTATGTTTCATGATAAGATATAATATTCATTGCGAAGCGTCATGCATTCCTCGTCTGCGATTCAAATGAGCGTAAATGCGACACTTCCTTGCAAGGTAATAGCGTCTGCAGATGTCTACGCATCGTAACAGTAGAGTTCTTACGATTCTTAAAACGCGATATCGCATCTCATTTCTATGTTTCATGGTAAGATATAATATGATTAGCGAAGTGTCATGTATTCATCGTCTACACTTCAAATGAATGTAAATGCGACACTTCCTTGTTAGGAAATAGCGTCTGCAGATGTCTAGGTATCGTAGCAATAGTGTTCTAATGCTTCTTAAGACGCGATGTCGCATCTCATTTCTATGTTTCATGGTAAGATATAATATGATTTGCGAAGTGTCATGTATTCCTCGTCTAAACTTCAATTGAATGTAAATGCGACACTTCCTTGCAAGGTAATAGCGTTTGCAGATGCCTACGTATCGTAACAGTAGAGTTCTTATGATTCTTAAAACGCGATATCGCATCTCATTTCTATGTTTCATGGTAAGATATAATATGATTTGAGAAGTGTCATGTATTCCTCGTCTACACTTCAAATGAATGTAAATGCGAGACTTCCTTGCAAGGAAATAGCGTTTGCAGATGCTTACGTATCGAAGCAATAGAGTTCAAATGCTTCTTAAAACGAGATATTGCATCGCATATCTATGTTTCATGATAAGATATAATATTCATTGCGAAGTGTTATGCATTCCTCGTCTGCGATTCAAATGAACGTAAATGCGACACTTCCTTGCAAGGTAATAGCGTTTGCAGATGTCTACGTATCGTAACAGTAGAGTTCTTATGATTCTTAAAACGCGATATCGCATCTCATTTCTATGTTTCATGGTAAGATATAATATGATTTGAGAAGTGTCATGTATTCTTCGTCTACACTTCAAATGAATGTAAATGCGAGACTTCCTTGCTAGGAAATAGCGTCTGCAGATGTCTAGGTGTCGTAGCAATAGTGTTCTAATGCTTCTTAAGACGCGATGTCGCATCTCATTTCTATGTTCCATGGTGAGATGTAATATGATTTGCGAAGTGTCATGTATTCCTCGTCTACACTACAAATAAATGTAAATGCGACACTTCCTTGCAAGGAAATAGCGTTTGCAGATGTCTACGTATTGTAGCAATGGAGTTCTTAAGATTCTTAAAACGCGATATCGCATCTCATTTCTATGTTTCATGGTAAGATATAATATGATTTGCGAAGTGTTATGTATGCCTCGTCTACACTTCAAATGAATGTAAATGCGACACTTCCTTTCAAGGAAATAGCGTTTGCAGATGCCTACGTATCGAAGCAATAGAGTTCAAATGCTTCTTAAAACGAGAAATTGCATCGCATATCTATGTTTCATGATAAGATATAATATTCATTGCGAAGTGTTATGCATTCCTCGTCTGCGATTCAAATGAACGTCAATGCGACACTTCCTTGCAAGGTAATAGCGTTTGCAGATCTCTACGTATCGTAACACTAGAGTTCTTATGATTCTTAAAACGCGATATCGCATCTCATTTCTATGTTTCATGGTAAGATATAATATGATTAGCGAAGTGTCATGTATTCATCGTCTACACTTCAAATGAATGTAAATGCGACACTTCCTTGTTAGGAAATAGCGTCTGCAGATGTCTAGGTATCGTAGCAATAGAGTTCTAATGCTTCTAAAACGCGATATCGCATCTCATTTCTATGTTTCATGCTACGATATTATATGATTTGCGAAGTGTTATGTATTCCTCGTCTACACTTCAAATGAATGTAAATGCGACACTTCCTTGCTAGGAAATAGCGTCTGCAGATGACTAGGTATCGTAGCAATAACTTTCTAATGCTTCTTGATACGCGATATCGCATCTCATTTCTATGTTTCATGGTAAGATATAATATGATTTGAGAAGTGTCATGTATTCTTCGTCTACACTTCAAATGAATGTAAATGCGAGACTTCCTTGCTAGGAAATAGCGTCTGCAGATGTCTAGGTGTCGTAGCAATAGTGTTCTAATGCTTCTTAAGACGCGATATCGCATCTCATTTCTATGTTTCATGGTAAGATATAATATGATTTGAGAAGTGTCATGTATTCCTCGTCTACACTTCAAATGAATGTAAATGCGAGACTTCCTTGCAAGGAAATAGCGTTTGCAGATGCTTACGTATCGAAGCAATAGAGTTCAAATGCTTCTTAAAACGAGATATTGCATCGCATATCTATGTTTCATGATAAGATATAATATTCATTGCGAAGTGTTATGCATTCCTCGTCTGCGATTCAAATGAACGTAAATGCGACACTTCCTTGCAAGGTAATAGCGTTTGCAGATGTCTACGTATCGTAACAGTAGAGTTCTTATGATTCTTAAAACGCGATATCGCATCTCATTTCTATGTTTCATGGTAAGATATAATATGATTTGAGAAGTGTCATGTATTCTTCGTCTACACTTCAAATGAATGTAAATGCGAGACTTCCTTGCTAGGAAATAGCGTCTGCAGATGTCTAGGTGTCGTAGCAATAGTGTTCTAATGCTTCTTAAGACGCGATGTCGCATCTCATTTCTATGTTCCATGGTGAGATGTAATATGATTTGCGAAGTGTCATGTATTCCTCGTCTACACTACAAATAAATGTAAATGCGACACTTCCTTGCAAGGAAATAGCGTTTGCAGATGTCTACGTATTGTAGCAATGGAGTTCTTAAGATTCTTAAAACGCGATATCGCATCTCATTTCTATGTTTCATGGTAAGATATAATATGATTTGCGAAGTGTTATGTATGCCTCGTCTACACTTCAAATGAATGTAAATGCGACACTTCCTTTCAAGGAAATAGCGTTTGCAGATGCCTACGTATCGAAGCAATAGAGTTCAAGTGCTTCTTAAAACGAGAAATTGCATCGCATATCTATGTTTCATGATAAGATATAATATTCATTGCGAAGTGTTATGCATTCCTCGTCTGCGATTCAAATGAACGTCAATGCGACACTTCCTTGCAAGGTAATAGCGTTTGCAGATCTCTACGTATCGTAACACTAGAGTTCTTATGATTCTTAAAACGCGATATCGCATCTCATTTCTATGTTTCATGGTAAGATATAATATGATTAGCGAAGTGTCATGTATTCATCGTCTACACTTCAAATGAATGTAAATGCGACACTTCCTTGTTAGGAAATAGCGTCTGCAGATGTCTAGGTATCGTAGCAATAGAGTTCTAATGCTTCTAAAACGCGATATCGCATCTCATTTCTATGTTTCATGCTACGATATTATATGATTTGCGAAGTGTTATGTATTCCTCGTCTACACTTCAAATGAATGTAAATGCGACACTTCCTTGCTAGGAAATAGCGTCTGCAGATGACTAGGTATCGTAGCAATAACTTTCTAATGCTTCTTGATACGCGATATCGCATCTCATTTCTATGTTTCATGGTAAGATATAATATGATTTGCGAAGTGTTATGTATTCCTCGTCTACACTTCAAATGAATGTAAATGCGACACTTCCTTGGTAGGAAATAGCGTCTGCAGATGTCTAGGTATCGTAGCAATAGAGTTCTAATGCTTCTTAAAACGCGATATCGCATCTCAATTCTATGTTCCATGGTAAGATATAATATGATTTGCGAAGTGTTATGTATTCCTCGTCTACACTTCATATGAATGTTAATGCGACACATCCTTGCAAGGAAAGTGCGTTTGCAGATGTCTACGTATCGTAGCAATAGAGTTCTTATGATTCTCAAAACGCGATATCGCATCTCATTTCTAAGTTTCATGGTAGGATATAATATGATTTGGGTAGTGTTATGTGCTCCTCGTCTACACTTCAAATGATTGTAAATGCGACACTCCCTTGAAAGGAAATAGCGTCTGCAAATGTTTAGGTATCGCAGCGATAGAGTTCTGGTGCTTCCCAAAACGCAATGTCGCATCTCATTTCTATGTTTCATGGTAAGATATAATATGATTTGCGAAATGTGATGTATTCCTCGTCTACACTTCAAATGAATGTAGATGCGACACGTTGTTGCAAGGAAATAGCGTTTGCAGATGTCTACGTATCGTAGCAATAGAGTTCTTGTGATTCTTAAAACGCGATATCGCATCTCATTTCTATGTTTCATGGTAAGATATAATATGATTTGAGAAGTGTCATGTATTCCTCGTCTACACTTCAAATGAATGTAAATGCGAGACTTCCTTGCTAGGAAATAGCGTCTGCAGATGTCTAGGTGTCGTAGCAATAGTGTTCTAATGCTTCTTAAGACGCGATGTCGCATCTCATTTCTATGTTCCATGGTGTGATATAATATGATTTGCGAAGTGTTATGTATTCCTCGTCTACACTTCAAATGAATGTAAATGCGACACTTCCTTGCAAGGAAATAGCGTTTGCAGATGCCTACGTTTCGAAGCAATAGAGTTCAAATGCGTCTTAAAACAGGATATTGCATCTCATATCTATGTTTCATGATAAGATATAATATTCATTGCGAAGTGTTATGCATTCCTCGTCTGCGATTCGAATGAACGTAAATGCGACACTTCCTTGCAAGGAAATAGCGTTTGCAGATGTCTACGTATCGTAACAATAGAGTTCTTATGCTTCTTAAAACGCGAAATCTCATCTCATTTCTATGTTTCATGGTAAGATATAATATGATTTGCGAAGTGTCATGTAATCCTCGTCTACACTTCAAATGAATGTAAATGCGACACTTCCTTGCTAGGAAATAGCGTCTGCAGATGTCTAGGTATCGTAGCAATAGAGTTCTAATGCTTCTTAAAACGCGATGTCGCATCTCATTTCTATGTTCCATGGTGAGATGTAATATGATTTGCGAAGTGTCATGTATTCCTCGTCTACACTACAAATAAATGTAAATGCGACACTTCCTTGCAAGGAAATAGCGTTTGCAGATGTCTACGTATTGTAGCAATGGAGTTCTTAAGATTCTTAAAACGCGATATCGCATCTCATTTCTATGTTTCATGGTAAGATATAATATGATTTGCGAAGTGTTATGTATGCCTCGTCTACACTTCAAATGAATGTAAATGCGACACTTCCTTTCAAGGAAATAGCGTTTGCAGATGCCTACGTATCGAAGCAATAGAGTTCAAGTGCTTCTTAAAACGAGAAATTGCATCGCATATCTATGTTTCATGATAAGATATAATATTCATTGCGAAGTGTTATGCATTCCTCGTCTGCGATTCAAATGAACGTCAATGCGACACTTCCTTGCAAGGTAATAGCGTTTGCAGATCTCTACGTATCGTAACACTAGAGTTCTTATGATTCTTAAAACGCGATATCGCATCTCATTTCTATGTTTCATGGTAAGATATAATATGATTAGCGAAGTGTCATGTATTCATCGTCTACACTTCAAATGAATGTAAATGCGACACTTCCTTGTTAGGAAATAGCGTCTGCAGATGTCTAGGTATCGTAGCAATAGAGTTCTAATGCTTCTAAAACGCGATATCGCATCTCATTTCTATGTTTCATGCTACGATATTATATGATTTGCGAAGTGTTATGTATTCCTCGTCTACACTTCAAATGAATGTAAATGCGACACTTCCTTGCTAGGAAATAGCGTCTGCAGATGACTAGGTATCGTAGCAATAACTTTCTAATGCTTCTTGATACGCGATATCGCATCTCATTTCTATGTTTCATGGTAAGATATAATATGATTTGCGAAGTGTTATGTATTCCTCGTCTACACTTCAAATGAATGTAAATGCGACACTTCCTTGGTAGGAAATAGCGTCTGCAGATGTCTAGGTATCGTAGCAATAGAGTTCTAATGCTTCTTAAAACGCGATATCGCATCTCAATTCTATGTTCCATGGTAAGATATAATATGATTTGCGAAGTGTTATGTATTCCTCGTCTACACTTCATATGAATGTTAATGCGACACATCCTTGCAAGGAAAGTGCGTTTGCAGATGTCTACGTATCGTAGCAATAGAGTTCTTATGATTCTCAAAACGCGATATCGCATCTCATTTCTAAGTTTCATGGTAGGATATAATATGATTTGGGTAGTGTTATGTGCTCCTCGTCTACACTTCAAATGATTGTAAATGCGACTCTCCCTTGAAAGGAAATAGCGTCTGCAAATGTTTAGGTATCGCAGCGATAGAGTTCTGGTGCTTCCCAAAACGCAATGTCGCATCTCATTTCTATGTTTCATGGTAAGATATAATATGATTTGCGAAATGTGATGTATTCCTCGTCTACACTTCAAATGAATGTAGATGCGACACGTTGTTGCAAGGAAATAGCGTTTGCAGATGTCTACGTATCGTAGCAATAGAGTTCTTGTGATTCTTAAAACGCGATATCGCATCTCATTTCTATGTTTCATGGTAAGATATAATATGATTTGAGAAGTGTCATGTATTCCTCGTCTACACTTCAAATGAATGTAAATGCGAGACTTCCTTGCTAGGAAATAGCGTCTGCAGATGTCTAGGTGTCGTAGCAATAGTGTTCTAATGCTTCTTAAGACGCGATGTCGCATCTCATTTCTATGTTCCATGGTGTGATATAATATGATTTGCGAAGTGTTATGTATTCCTCGTCTACACTTCAAATGAATGTAAATGCGACACTTCCTTGCAAGGAAATAGCGTTTGCAGATGCCTACGTTTCGAAGCAATAGAGTTCAAATGCGTCTTAAAACAGGATATTGCATCTCATATCTATGTTTCATGATAAGATATAATATTCATTGCGAAGTGTTATGCATTCCTCGTCTGCGATTCGAATGAACGTAAATGCGACACTTCCTTGCAAGGAAATAGCGTTTGCAGATGTCTACGTATCGTAACAATAGAGTTCTTATGCTTCTTAAAACGCGAAATCTCATCTCATTTCTATGTTTCATGGTAAGATATAATATGATTTGCGAAGTGTCATGTAATCCTCGTCTACACTTCAAATGAATGTAAATGCGACACTTCCTTGCTAGGAAATAGCGTCTGCAGATGTCTAGGTATCGTAGCAATAGAGTTCTAATGCTTCTTAAAACGCGATATCGCATCTCAATTCTATGTTTCATGGTAAGATATAACACGATTTGCGAAGTGTTATGTATTCCTCGCCTACACTTCAAATGAATGTAAATGCGACACTTCCTTGCAAGTAAATAGCGTTTGCAGATGTCTGCCTATCGTAGCAATAGAGTTCTAATGCTTCATAAAACACGATATCGCATCTCATTTCTATGTTTCATGGTAAGATATAATATGATTTGCGAAGTGTTAAGTATTCCTCGTCTACACTTCAAATGAATGTAAATGCGACACTTCCTTGCAAGGAAATAGCGTTTGCAGATGTCTGCCTATCGTAGCAATAGAGTTCTAATGCTTCTTAAAACGCGATATCGCATCTCATTTCTATATTTCATGGTAAGATATAATATGATTTGCGAAGTGTCATGTATTCCTCGTCTACACTTCAAATGAATGTAAATGCGACACTTCCTTGCTAGGAAATAGCGTCTGCAGATGTCTACGTATCGAAGCAATAGAGTTCTAATACTTCTTAAAACGCGATATCGCATCTCAATTCTATGTTTCATGGTAAGATATAATATGATTTGCGAAGTGTCATGTATTCCTCGTCTACACTTCCAATGAATGTAAATGCGAGACTTACTTGCTAGGAAATAGCGTCTGCAGATGTCTAGGTATCGTAGCAATAGTGATCTAATGTTTCTTAAGACGCGATGTTGCATCTCATTTCTATGTTTCATGGTAAGATATAATATGATTTGCGAAGTGTCATGCATTCCTCGTCTACACTTCAAATGAATGTAAATGCGACACTTCCTCGCTAGGAAATAGCGTCTGCAGATGTCTAGGTATCGTAGCAATAGTGTTCTAATGTTTCTTAAAACGCGATATCGCATCTCATTTCTGTGTTTCATAGTAAGATATAATATGATTTGCGAAGTGTCATGTATTCCTCGTCTACACTTCAAATGAATGTGAATGCGATACTTCCTCGCTAGGAAATAGCGTTTGCAGATGTCTACGTATCGTTGCAATAGCTTTCTAATGCTTCTTAAAAGGCGATATCGCATCTCATTTCTATGTTTCATGGTAAGATATAATATGATTTGCGAAGTGTTAAGTATTCCTCGTCTACACTTCAAATGAATCCAAATGCGATACTTCCTTGCAAGGAAATAGCGTTTGCAGATGTCTACGTATCGAAGCAATAGAGTTCAAATGCTTCTTAAAACGAGATATTGCATCACATATCTATGTTTCATGATAAGATATATTATTCATTGCGAAGTGTTATGCCTTCTACGACTACGATTCAAATGAGCGTAAATGCGACACTTCCTTCCTAGAAAATAGCGTCTGCTAATGTCTAGGTATCGTTGCAATAGAGTTCTAATGCTTCTTAAAACGCGATATCGCATCTCATTTCTATGTTTCATGGTAAGATATTATATGATTTGCGAAGTGTTATGCATTCCTCGTCTACACTTCAAATGAACGTAAATGCGACACTTCCTTGCAAGGAAATAACGTTTGCAGGTGTCTACCTATCGTAGCAATAGAATGCTAATGCATCTTAAAACGCGATACCGCATCTCATTTCTATGTTTCATGGTAAGATATAATATGATTTGCGAAGTGTTATGTATTCTTCGTCTACACTTCAAATGAACGTAAATGCGACACTTCCTTGCAAGGAAATAGCGTTTGCAGGTGTCTACCTATCGTAGCAATAGAATTCTAATGCATCTTAGAACGCGATAACGCATCTCATTTCTATGTTTCGTGGTAAGATATAATATGATTTGCGAAGTGTCATGTATTCCTCGTCTACACTTCAAATGAATGTAAATGCGACACTACCTTGCAAGGAAATAGCGTTTGCAGATGTCTACGTATCGAAGCAATAGAGTTCAAATGCTTCTTAAAACGAGATATTGCATCTCATATCTATGTTTCATGATAAGATATATTATTCATTGCGAAGTGTTATGCATTCTACGTCTACGATTCAAATGAACGTAAATGATACACTTCTTGGCTAGGAAATAGCGTCTGCAGATGTCTAGGTATCGTTGCAATACAGTTCTAATGCTTCTTAAAACGCGATATCGCATCTCATTTCTATGTTTCATCGTAAGATATTATATGATTTGCGAAGTGTCATGTATTCCTCGTCTACACTTCAGATGAATGTAAATGCCACACTTCCTTGCAAGGAAATGGCGTCTGCAGATGTCTACGTATCGTAGCAATAGGGTTCTTATGATACTTAAAACGCGATATCGCATCTCATTTCTATGTTTCATGGTCAGATATAATATGATTTGCGAAGTGTTATGTATTCCTCGTCTACACTTCATATGAATGTTAATGCGACACTTCCTTGCAAGGAAATTGCGTTTGCAGATGTCTACGTATCGTAGCAATAGAGTTCTTATGATTCTTAAAACGCGATATCGCATCTCATTTCTATGTTTCATGGTAAGATATAATATGATTTGCGTAGTGTTATGTGCTCCTCGTCTACACTTCAAATGATTGTAAATACGACACTTCCTTGCAAGGAGATAGCGTCTGCAGATGTCTGCGAAATCGTAGCAATAGAGTTCTAATGCTTCTTGAAACGCGATATCGCATCGCATTTCTATGTTTCATGGTAAGATATAACATGATTTGCGAAGTGTTATGTATTCCTCGTCTACACTTCAAATGAACGTAAATGCGACACTTCCATGCAAGGAAATAGCGTTTGCAGGTGTGTACCTATCGTAGGAATAGAATTCTAATGCATCTTAAAACGCGATATCGCATCTCATTTCTATGTTTCATGGTAAGATATAATATGATTTGCGAAGTGTCATGTATTCCTCGTCTACACTTCAAATGAATGTAAATGCGACACTTCGTTGCTAGGAAATAGCGTCTGCAGATGTCTAGGTATCGTAGCAATAGAGTTCTAGTGCTTCTTAAAACGCGATATCGCATCTCATTTCTATGTTTCATGGTAAGATATAACATGATTTGCGATGTGTTATGTATTCCTCGTCTACACTTCAAATGAATGTAAATGCGACATTTCCTTGCAAAGAAATAGCGTTTGCAGATGTCAACGTATCGTAGCAATAGATTTCTAATGCTTCTTAAAACGCGATATCGCATCTCATTTCTATGTTTCATGGTAAGATATAATATGATTTGCGAAGTGTTATGTATTCCTCGTCTACACTTCAAATGAATGTAAATGCGACACTTCCTTGCTAGGAAATAGCGTCTGCAGAAGTCTAGGTATCGTAGCGATAGGGTTCTAATGCTTCTCAAAACGCAATATCGCATCTCATTTCTATGTTTCATGGTAAGATATAATATGATTTGCGAAGTGTTATGCATTCCTCGTCTACGATTCAAATGAATGTAAACGCGACACTTCCTTGCTAGGAAATAGCGTCTGCAGAAGTCTAGGTATCGTAGCAATAGCGTTCTAATGCTTCCTAAAACGCGATATCGCATCACATTTCTACGTTTCATGGTAAGATGTAATATGATTTGCAAAGTGTTATGTATTCGTCGTATACACTTCAAATGAATGTAAATGTGACACTTCCTTGCAAGGAAATAGCGTTTGCAGATGTCTACGTATCGGAGCAATAGAATTCTAATGCTTCTTAAAACGCGATATCGCATCTCATTTCTATGTTTCATGGTAAGATATAATATGATTTGCGAAGTGTCATGTATTCCTCGTCTACACTTCAAATGAATGTAAATGCGACACTTCCTTGCTAGGAAATAGCGTCTGCAGATGTCTAGGTATCGTAGCAATAGTGTTCTAATGCTTCTTAAGACGCGGCGTCGCATCTCATTTCTATGTTTCATGGTAAGATATAATATGATTTGCGAAGTGTCATGTATTCCTCGTCTACACTTCAAATGAATGTAAATGCGACACTTCCTTGCAAGGAAACAGCGTTTGCTGATGTCTACGTATCGAAGAAACAGAGTTCAAATGCTTCTTAAAACGAGATATTGCATCTCATATCTATGTTTCATAATAAGATATAATATTCATTGCGAAGTGTTATGCATTCCTCGTCTACACTTCAAATGAATGTAAATGTGACACTTCCTTGCAAGGAAATAGCGTTTGCAGATGTCTACGTATCGGAGCAATAGAATTCTAATGCTTCTTAAAACGCGATATCGCATCTCATTTCAATGTTTCATGGTAAGATATAATATGATTAGCGAAGTGTCATGTATTCATCGTCTACACTTCAAATGAATGTAAATGCGACACTTCCTTGTTAGGAAATAGCGTCTGCAGATGTCTAGGTATCGTAGCAATAGTGTTCTAATGCTTCTTAAGACGCGATGTCGCATCTCATTTCTATGTTTCATGGTAAGATATAATATGATTTGCGAAGTGTCATGTATTCCTCGTCTACACTTCATATGAATGTTAATGCGACACTTCCTTGGTAGGAAATAGCGTCTGCAGATGTCTAGGTATCGTAGCAATAGAGTTCAAATGCTTCTTAAAACGAGATATAGCATCTCATATCTACGTTTCATGATAAGATATAATATTCATTGCGAAGAGTTATGCATTCCTCGTATACGATTCAAATGAATGTAGATGCGACACTTTGTTGCAAGGAAATAGCGTTTGCAGATGTCTACGTATCGTAGCAATAGAGTTCTTGTGATTCTTAAAACGCGATATCGCATCTCATTTCTATGTTTCATGGTAAGATATAATATGATTTGCGATGTGTTATGTATTCCTCGTCTACACTTCAAATGAATGTAAATGCGACACTTCCTTGCTAGGAAATAGCGTCTGCAGATGTCTAGGTATCGTAGCAATAGAGTTCTAATGCGTCTTAAAACGCGATATAGCATCTCATTTCTATGTTTCATGCTAAGATATTATATGTTTTGCGAAGTGTTATGTATTCCTCGTCTACACTTCAAATGAATGTAAATGCGACACTTCCTTGCAAGGAAATAGCGTCTGCAGATGTCTACGTATCGTAGCAATAGAGTTCTTATGATTCTTAAAACGCGATATCGCATCTCATTTCTATGATTCGTGGTAAGATATAATATGATTTGCGAAGTGTTATGTATTCCTCGTCTATACTTCATATGAATGTTAATGCGACACTTCCCTGCAAGGAAAGTGCGTTTGCAGATGTCTACGTATCGTAGCAATAGAGTTCAAATGCTTCTTAAAACGAGATATTGCATCACATATCTATGTTTCATGATAAGATATATTATTCATTGCGAATTGTTAAGCATTCTACGTCTACGATTCAAATGAACGTAAATGCGACACTTCCTTCCTAGGAAATAGCGTCTGCAGATGTCTAGGTATCGTAGCAATAGAGTTCTAATGCTTCTTAAAACGAGATATTGCATCGCATATCTATGTTTCATGATAAGATATAATATTCACTGCGAAGTGTTATGCATTCCTCGTCTGCGATTTAAATGAACGTAAATGCGACACTTCCTTGCAAGGTAATAGCGTTTGCAGATGTCTACGTATCGTAACAGTAGAGTTCTTATGATTCTTAAAACGCGATATCGCATCTCATTTCTATGTTTCATGGTAAGATATAATATGATTTGAGAAGTGTCATGTATTCCTCGTCTACACTTCAAATGAATGTAAATGCGAGACTTCCTTGCTAGGAAATAGCGTCTGCAGATGTCTAGGTGTCGTAGCAATAGTGTTCAAATGCTTCTTAAAACGAGATATAGCATCTCATATCTACGTATCATGATAAGATATAATATTCATTGCGAAGTGTTATGCATTCCTCGTATACGATTCAAATGAATGTAAATGCGACACTTTGTTGCAAGGAAATAGCGTTTGCAGATGTCTACGTATCGTAGCAATAGAGTTCTTGTGATTCTTAAAACGCGATATCGCATCTCATTTCTATGTTTCATGGTAAGATATAATATGATTTGCGAAGTGTTATGTATTGCTCGTCTACACTTCAAATGAATGTAAATGCGACACTTCCTTGCAAAGAAATAGCGTTTGCAGATGTCTACGAGTCGTAGCAATAGAGTTCTTATGATTCTTAAAACGCGATATCGCATCTCATTTCTATGTTTCATGGTAAGATATAATATGATTTGCGAAGTGTTATGTACTCCTCGTCTACACTTCAAATGAATGTAAATGCGACACTTCCTTGAAAGGAAATAGCGTCTGCAGATGTCTAGGTATCGTAGCGATAGGGTTCTAATGCTTCTCAAAACACAATATCTTATCTCATTTCTATGTTTCATGGTAAGATATAATATGATTTGCGAAGTGTTATGCATTCTACGTCTACGATTCAAATGAACGTAAATGATACACTTCTTGGCTAGGAAATAGCGTCTGCAGATGTCTAGGTATCGTTGCAATACAGTTCTAATGCTTCTTAAAACGCGATATCGCATCTCATTTCTATGTTTCATCGTAAGATATTATATGATTTGCGAAGTGTCATGTATTCCTCGTCTACACTTCAGATGAATGTAAATGCCACACTTCCTTGCAAGGAAATGGCGTCTGCAGATGTCTACGTATCGTAGCAATAGGGTTCTTATGATACTTAAAACGCGATATCGCATCTCATTTCTATGTTTCATGGTCAGATATAATATGATTTGCGAAGTGTTATGTATTCCTCGTCTACACTTCATATGAATGTTAATGCGACACTTCCTTGCAAGGAAATTGCGTTTGCAGATGTCTACGTATCGTAGCAATAGAGTTCTTATGATTCTTAAAACGCGATATCGCATCTCATTTCTATGTTTCATGGTAAGATATAATATGATTTGCGTAGTGTTATGTGCTCCTCGTCTACACTTCAAATGATTGTAAATACGACACTTCCTTGCAAGGAGATAGCGTCTGCAGATGTCTGCGAAATCGTAGCAATAGAGTTCTAATGCTTCTTGAAACGCGATATCGCATCGCATTTCTATGTTTCATGGTAAGATATAACATGATTTGCGAAGTGTTATGTATTCCTCGTCTACACTTCAAATGAACGTAAATGCGACACTTCCATGCAAGGAAATAGCGTTTGCAGGTGTGTACCTATCGTAGGAATAGAATTCTAATGCATCTTAAAACGCGATATCGCATCTCATTTCTATGTTTCATGGTAAGATATAATATGATTTGCGAAGTGTCATGTATTCCTCGTCTACACTTCAAATGAATGTAAATGCGACACTTCGTTGCTAGGAAATAGCGTCTGCAGATGTCTAGGTATCGTAGCAATAGAGTTCTAGTGCTTCTTAAAACGCGATATCGCATCTCATTTCTATGTTTCATGGTAAGATATAACATGATTTGCGATGTGTTATGTATTCCTCGTCTACACTTCAAATGAATGTAAATGCGACATTTCCTTGCAAAGAAATAGCGTTTGCAGATGTCAACGTATCGTAGCAATAGATTTCTAATGCTTCTTAAAACGCGATATCGCATCTCATTTCTATGTTTCATGGTAAGATATAATATGATTTGCGAAGTGTTATGTATTCCTCGTCTACACTTCAAATGAATGTAAATGCGACACTTCCTTGCTAGGAAATAGCGTCTGCAGAAGTCTAGGTATCGTAGCGATAGGGTTCTAATGCTTCTCAAAACGCAATATCGCATCTCATTTCTATGTTTCATGGTAAGATATAATATGATTTGCGAAGTGTTATGCATTCCTCGTCTACGATTCAAATGAATGTAAACGCGACACTTCCTTGCTAGGAAATAGCGTCTGCAGAAGTCTAGGTATCGTAGCAATAGCGTTCTAATGCTTCCTAAAACGCGATATCGCATCACATTTCTACGTTTCATGGTAAGATGTAATATGATTTGCAAAGTGTTATGTATTCGTCGTATACACTTCAAATGAATGTAAATGTGACACTTCCTTGCAAGGAAATAGCGTTTGCAGATGTCTACGTATCGGAGCAATAGAATTCTAATGCTTCTTAAAACGCGATATCGCATCTCATTTCTATGTTTCATGGTAAGATATAATATGATTTGCGAAGTGTCATGTATTCCTCGTCTACACTTCAAATGAATGTAAATGCGACACTTCCTTGCTAGGAAATAGCGTCTGCAGATGTCTAGGTATCGTAGCAATAGTGTTCTAATGCTTCTTAAGACGCGGCGTCGCATCTCATTTCTATGTTTCATGGTAAGATATAATATGATTTGCGAAGTGTCATGTATTCCTCGTCTACACTTCAAATGAATGTAAATGCGACACTTCCTTGCAAGGAAACAGCGTTTGCTGATGTCTACGTATCGAAGAAACAGAGTTCAAATGCTTCTTAAAACGAGATATTGCATCTCATATCTATGTTTCATAATAAGATATAATATTCATTGCGAAGTGTTATGCATTCCTCGTCTACACTTCAAATGAATGTAAATGTGACACTTCCTTGCAAGGAAATAGCGTTTGCAGATGTCTACGTATCGGAGCAATAGAATTCTAATGCTTCTTAAAACGCGATATCGCATCTCATTTCAATGTTTCATGGTAAGATATAATATGATTAGCGAAGTGTCATGTATTCATCGTCTACACTTCAAATGAATGTAAATGCGACACTTCCTTGTTAGGAAATAGCGTCTGCAGATGTCTAGGTATCGTAGCAATAGTGTTCTAATGCTTCTTAAGACGCGATGTCGCATCTCATTTCTATGTTTCATGGTAAGATATAATATGATTTGCGAAGTGTCATGTATTCCTCGTCTACACTTCATATGAATGTTAATGCGACACTTCCTTGGTAGGAAATAGCGTCTGCAGATGTCTAGGTATCGTAGCAATAGAGTTCAAATGCTTCTTAAAACGAGATATAGCATCTCATATCTACGTTTCATGATAAGATATAATATTCATTGCGAAGAGTTATGCATTCCTCGTATACGATTCAAATGAATGTAGATGCGACACTTTGTTGCAAGGAAATAGCGTTTGCAGATGTCTACGTATCGTAGCAATAGAGTTCTTGTGATTCTTAAAACGCGATATCGCATCTCATTTCTATGTTTCATGGTAAGATATAATATGATTTGCGATGTGTTATGTATTCCTCGTCTACACTTCAAATGAATGTAAATGCGACACTTCCTTGCTAGGAAATAGCGTCTGCAGATGTCTAGGTATCGTAGCAATAGAGTTCTAATGCGTCTTAAAACGCGATATAGCATCTCATTTCTATGTTTCATGCTAAGATATTATATGTTTTGCGAAGTGTTATGTATTCCTCGTCTACACTTCAAATGAATGTAAATGCGACACTTCCTTGCAAGGAAATAGCGTCTGCAGATGTCTACGTATCGTAGCAATAGAGTTCTTATGATTCTTAAAACGCGATATCGCATCTCATTTCTATGATTCGTGGTAAGATATAATATGATTTGCGAAGTGTTATGTATTCCTCGTCTATACTTCATATGAATGTTAATGCGACACTTCCCTGCAAGGAAAGTGCGTTTGCAGATGTCTACGTATCGTAGCAATAGAGTTCAAATGCTTCTTAAAACGAGATATTGCATCACATATCTATGTTTCATGATAAGATATATTATTCATTGCGAATTGTTAAGCATTCTACGTCTACGATTCAAATGAACGTAAATGCGACACTTCCTTCCTAGGAAATAGCGTCTGCAGATGTCTAGGTATCGTAGCAATAGAGTTCTAATGCTTCTTAAAACGAGATATTGCATCGCATATCTATGTTTCATGATAAGATATAATATTCACTGCGAAGTGTTATGCATTCCTCGTCTGCGATTTAAATGAACGTAAATGCGACACTTCCTTGCAAGGTAATAGCGTTTGCAGATGTCTACGTATCGTAACAGTAGAGTTCTTATGATTCTTAAAACGCGATATCGCATCTCATTTCTATGTTTCATGGTAAGATATAATATGATTTGAGAAGTGTCATGTATTCCTCGTCTACACTTCAAATGAATGTAAATGCGAGACTTCCTTGCTAGGAAATAGCGTCTGCAGATGTCTAGGTGTCGTAGCAATAGTGTTCAAATGCTTCTTAAAACGAGATATAGCATCTCATATCTACGTATCATGATAAGATATAATATTCATTGCGAAGTGTTATGCATTCCTCGTATACGATTCAAATGAATGTAAATGCGACACTTTGTTGCAAGGAAATAGCGTTTGCAGATGTCTACGTATCGTAGCAATAGAGTTCTTGTGATTCTTAAAACGCGATATCGCATCTCATTTCTATGTTTCATGGTAAGATATAATATGATTTGCGAAGTGTTATGTATTGCTCGTCTACACTTCAAATGAATGTAAATGCGACACTTCCTTGCAAAGAAATAGCGTTTGCAGATGTCTACGAGTCGTAGCAATAGAGTTCTTATGATTCTTAAAACGCGATATCGCATCTCATTTCTATGTTTCATGGTAAGATATAATATGATTTGCGAAGTGTTATGTACTCCTCGTCTACACTTCAAATGAATGTAAATGCGACACTTCCTTGAAAGGAAATAGCGTCTGCAGATGTCTAGGTATCGTAGCGATAGGGTTCTAATGCTTCTCAAAACACAATATCTTATCTCATTTCTATGTTTCATGGTAAGATATAATATGATTTGCGAAGTGTTATGTATTCCTCGTCTACACTTCAAATGAATGTAAATGCGACACTTCCTTGCTAGGAAATAGCGTCTGCACATGTCTAGGTATCGTAGCGAAAGAGTTCTAATGCTTCTTAAAACGCGATATCGCACCTCATTTCTATGTTTCATGGTAAGATATAATATGATTTGTGAAGTGTTATGTATTCCTCGTCTACACTTCAAATGAATGTAAATGCGACACTTCCTTGCAAAGAAATAGCGTTTGCAGATGTCTACGTATCGTAGCAATAGAGTTCTTATGATTCTTAAAACGCGATATCGCATCTCATTTCTATGTTTCATGGTAAGATATAATATGATTTGCGAAGTGTCATGTATTCCTCGTCTACACTTCAAATGAATGTAAATGCGACACTTCCTTGCTAGGAAATAGCGTCTGCAGATGTCTAGGTATCGTAGCAATAGTGTTCTAATGCTTCTTAAGACGCGGCGTCGCATCTCATTTCTATGTTTCATGGTAAGATATAATATGATTTGCGAAGTGTCATGTATTCCTCGTCTACACTTCAAATGAATGTAAATGCGACACTTCCTTGCAAGGAAACAGCGTTTGCTGATGTCTACGTATCGAAGAAACAGAGTTCAAATGCTTCTTAAAACGAGATATTGCATCTCATATCTATGTTTCATAATAAGATATAATATTCATTGCGAAGTGTTATGCATTCCTCGTCTACACTTCAAATGAATGTAAATGTGACACTTCCTTGCAAGGAAATAGCGTTTGCAGATGTCTACGTATCGGAGCAATAGAATTCTAATGCTTCTTAAAACGCGATATCGCATCTCATTTCAATGTTTCATGGTAAGATATAATATGATTAGCGAAGTGTCATGTATTCATCGTCTACACTTCAAATGAATGTAAATGCGACACTTCCTTGTTAGGAAATAGCGTCTGCAGATGTCTAGGTATCGTAGCAATAGTGTTCTAATGCTTCTTAAGACGCGATGTCGCATCTCATTTCTATGTTTCATGGTAAGATATAATATGATTTGCGAAGTGTCATGTATTCCTCGTCTACACTTCATATGAATGTTAATGCGACACTTCCTTGGTAGGAAATAGCGTCTGCAGATGTCTAGGTATCGTAGCAATAGAGTTCAAATGCTTCTTAAAACGAGATATAGCATCTCATATCTACGTTTCATGATAAGATATAATATTCATTGCGAAGAGTTATGCATTCCTCGTATACGATTCAAATGAATGTAGATGGGACACTTTGTTGCAAGGAAATAGCGTTTGCAGATGTCTACGTATCGTAGCAATAGAGTTCTTGTGATTCTTAAAACGCGATATCGCATCTCATTTCTATGTTTCATGGTAAGATATAATATGATTTGCGATGTGTTATGTATTCCTCGTCTACACTTCAAATGAATGTAAATGCGACACTTCCTTGCTAGGAAATAGCGTCTGCAGATGTCTAGGTATCGTAGCAATAGAGTTCTAATGCGTCTTAAAACGCGATATAGCATCTCATTTCTATGTTTCATGCTAAGATATTATATGTTTTGCGAAGTGTTATGTATTCCTCGTCTACACTTCAAATGAATGTAAATGCGACACTTCCTTGCAAGGAAATAGCGTCTGCAGATGTCTACGTATCGTAGCAATAGAGTTCTTATGATTCTTAAAACGCGATATCGCATCTCATTTCTATGATTCGTGGTAAGATATAATATGATTTGCGAAGTGTTATGTATTCCTCGTCTATACTTCATATGAATGTTAATGCGACACTTCCCTGCAAGGAAAGTGCGTTTGCAGATGTCTACGTATCGTAGCAATAGAGTTCAAATGCTTCTTAAAACGAGATATTGCATCACATATCTATGTTTCATGATAAGATATATTATTCATTGCGAATTGTTAAGCATTCTACGTCTACGATTCAAATGAACGTAAATGCGACACTTCCTTCCTAGGAAATAGCGTCTGCAGATGTCTAGGTATCGTAGCAATAGAGTTCTAATGCTTCTTAAAACGAGATATTGCATCGCATATCTATGTTTCATGATAAGATATAATATTCACTGCGAAGTGTTATGCATTCCTCGTCTGCGATTTAAATGAACGTAAATGCGACACTTCCTTGCAAGGTAATAGCGTTTGCAGATGTCTACGTATCGTAACAGTAGAGTTCTTATGATTCTTAAAACGCGATATCGCATCTCATTTCTATGTTTCATGGTAAGATATAATATGATTTGAGAAGTGTCATGTATTCCTCGTCTACACTTCAAATGAATGTAAATGCGAGACTTCCTTGCTAGGAAATAGCGTCTGCAGATGTCTAGGTGTCGTAGCAATAGTGTTCAAATGCTTCTTAAAACGAGATATAGCATCTCATATCTACGTATCATGATAAGATATAATATTCATTGCGAAGTGTTATGCATTCCTCGTATACGATTCAAATGAATGTAAATGCGACACTTTGTTGCAAGGAAATAGCGTTTGCAGATGTCTACGTATCGTAGCAATAGAGTTCTTGTGATTCTTACAACGCGATATCGCATCTCATTTCTATGTTTCATGGTAAGATATAATATGATTTGCGAAGTGTTATGTATTGCTCGTCTACACTTCAAATGAATGTAAATGCGACACTTCCTTGCAAAGAAATAGCGTTTGCAGATGTCTACGAATCGTAGCAATAGAGTTCTTATGATTCTTAAAACGCGATATCGCATCTCATTTCTATGTTTCATGGTAAGATATAATATGATTTGCGAAGTGTTATGTACTCCTCGTCTACACTTCAAATGAATGTAAATGCGACACTTCCTTGAAAGGAAATAGCGTCTGCAGATGTCTAGGTATCGTAGCGATAGGGTTCTAATGCTTCTCAAAACACAATATCTTATCTCATTTCTATGTTTCATGGTAAGATATAATATGATTTGCGAAGTGTTATGTATTCCTCGTCTACACTTCAAATGAATGTAAATGCGACACTTCCTTGCTAGGAAATATCGTTTGCAGATGTCTACCTATCGTAGCAGTAGAGTTCTAATGCTTATTAAAACGCGATATCGCATTTCATTTCTATGTTTCATGGTAAGCTATAATATGATTTGCGAAGTGTTATGTATTCCTCGTCTACACTTCAAATGAGTGTAAATGCGACACTTCCTTGGAAAGAAATAGCGTTTGCAGATGTCTACGTATCGTAGCAATAGATTTCTAATGCTTGTTAAAACGCGATACCGCATCTCATTTCTATGTTTCATGGTAAGATATAATATGATTTGCGAAGGGTCACGTATTCCTCGTCTACACTTCAAATGAATGTAAATGCGACACTTCCTAGCTAGGAAATAGCGTCTGCAGATGTCTAGGTATCGTAGCAATAGAGTTCAAATGCTTCTTAAAACGAGATATAGCATCTCATATCTATGTTTCATGATAAGATATAATATTCATTGCGAAGTGTTATGCATTCCGCGTCTACGATTCAAATGAATGTAAATGCGACACTTCCTTGCAAGGAAATAGCGTTTGCAGATGTCTACGTATCGTAGCAATAGTGTTCTAATGCTTCTTAAAACGCGATATCGCATCTCATTTCTATGTTTCATGGTAAGATATAACATGATTTGCGAAGTGTTATGTATTCCTCGTCTACACTTCAAATGAAAGTAAATGCGACACTTCCTTGGTAGGAAATAGCGTCTGCAGATGTCTAGGTATCGTAGCAATAGAGTTCTAATGCTTCTTAAAACGCGATATCGCATCTCAATTCTATGTTTCATGGTAAGTTATAATATGATTTGCGAAGTGTTATGTATTCCTCGTCTACACTTCAAATGAATGTAAATGCGACTCTTCCTTGCAAGGAAATAGCGTTTGCAGAAGTCTACGTATCGTAGCAATAGATTTCTAATGCTTCTTAAAACGCGATATCGCATCTCATTTCTATGTTTCATTGTAAGATATAATATGATTTTCGAAGTGTCATGTATACCTCGTCTACACTTCAAATGAATGTAAATGCGACACTTCCTTGCTAGGAAATAGCGTCTGCAGATGTCTAGGTATCGTAGCAATAGTGTTCTAATGGTTCTTAAAACGCGATATCGCATCTCATTTCCATGTTTCATGGTAAGATATAATATGATTTGCGAAGTGTTATGTACTCCTCGTCTACACTTCAAATGAATGTAAATGCGACACTTCCTTGAAAGGAAATAGCATCTGCAGATGTCTAGGTATCGTAGCGATAGGGTTCTAATGCTTCTCAAAGCACAATATCGCATCTCATTTCTATGTCTCATGGTAAGATATAATATGATTTGCGAAGTGTGATGTATTCCTCGTCTACACTTCAAATGAATGTAAATGCGACACTTCCTTGCAAGGAAATGGCGTTTGCAGATGTCTACCTATCGTAGCAGTAGAGTTCTAATGCTTATTAAAACGCGATATCGCATTTCATTTCTATGTTTCATGGTAAGATATAATATGATTTGCGAAGTGTTATGTATTCCTCGTCTACACTTCAAATGAATGTAAATGCGACACTTCCTTGCAAGGAAATAGCGTTTGCAGATGTCTACCTATAGTAGCAGTAGAGTTCTAATGCTTATTAAAACGCGATATCGCATCTCATTTCTATGTTTCATGGAAAGATATTATATAATTTGGGGAGTGTTATGTATTCCTCGCCTACACTTCAAATGAATGTAAATGCGACGCTTCCTTGCAAGGAAATAGCGTTTGCAGATGTCTACGTATCGTAGCTATGGAGTTCTTATGATTCTTAAAACGCGATATCGCATCTCAATTCTATGTTCCATGATGAGATATAATATTAATTGCGAAGTGTTATGCATTCCTCGTCTACGATTCAAATGAATGTAAATGCGTCACTTCCTTGCAAGGAAATAGCGTTTGCAGATTTCCAGGTATCGCAGCAATAGGGTTCTAATGCTTCTTAAAACGCGATATCGCATCTCATTTCTATGTTTCATGGTAAGATGTAATATGATTTGCAAAGTGTTATGTATTCGTCGTATACACTTCAAATGAATGTAAATGTGACACTTCCTTGCAAGGAAATAGCGTTTGCAGATGTCTACGTATCGGAGCAATTGAATTCTAATGCTTCTTAAAACGCGATATCGCATCTCATTTCTATGTTTCATGGTAAGATATAATATGATTTGCGAAGTGTCATGTATTCCTCGTCTACACTTCAAATGAATGTAAATGCGACACTTCCTTGCTAGGAAATAGCGTCTGTAGAATTCTAGGTATCGTAGCAATAGAGTTCAAATGCTTCTTAAAACGAGATATTGCATCTCATATCTATGTTTTTGATAAGACATAATATTCATTGCGAAGTGTTATGCGGCCCTCATCTATGATTCAAATGACTGTAAATGCGACACTTCCTTGCTAGGAAATAGCGTCTGCAGATGTCTAGGTATCGTAGCGATAGAGTTCTAATGCTTCTCAAAACGCAATATCGCATCTCATTTCTATGTTTCATGGTAAGATATAACATGATTTGCGAAGTGTTATGTATTCCTCGTCTACACTTCAAATGAATGTGACTGCGATACTTCCTCGCTAGGAAATAGCGTTTGCAGATGTCTACGTATCGTTGCAATAGCTTTCTAGTGCTTCTTAAAACGCGATATCGCATCTCATTTCTATGTTTCATGGTAAGATATAATATGATTTGCGAAGTGTCATGTATTCCTCGTCTACACTTAAAATGAATGTGACTGCGATATTTCCTCGCTAGGAATTAGCGTTTGCAGATGTCTACGTATCGTAGCAATAGCTTTCTAATGCTTCTTAAAACGCGATATCGCATCTCATTTCTATGTTTCATGGTAAGATGTAATATGATTTGCGAAGTGTTATGTGTTCCTCCTCTACACTTCAAATGAATGTAAGTGCGACACTTCCTTGCAAGGAAACAGCGTTTGCTGATGTCTACGTATCGAAGAAACAGAGTTCAAATGCTTCTTAAAACGAGATATTGCATCTCATATCTATGTTTCATAATAAGATATAATATTCATTGCGAAGTGTTATGCATTCCTCGTCTACACTTCAAATGAATGTAAATGTAACACTTCCTTGCAAGGAAATAGCGTTTGCAGATGTCTACGTATCGGAGCAATAGAATTCTAATGCTTCTTAAAACGCGATATCGCATCTCATTTCAATGTTTCATGGTAAGATATAATATGATTTGCGAAGTGTCATGTATTCCTCGTCTACACTTCAAATGAATGTAAATGCGAGACTTCCTTGCTAGGAAATAGCGTCTGCAGATGTCTAGGTATCGTAGCAATAGTGTTCTAATGCTTCTTAAGACGCGATGTCGCATCTCATTTCTATGTTCCATGGTGAGATATAATATGATTTGCGAAGTGTCATGTATTCCTCGTCTACACTTCAAATGAATGTAAATGCGACACTTCCTTGCTAGGAAATAGCGTCTGCAGATGTCTAGGTATCGTAGCAATAGAGTTCTAATGCTTCTTAAAACGCGATATCGCATCTCATTTCTATGTTTCATGGTAAGATATAATATGATTTGCGAAGTGTTATGTATTCCTCGTCTACACTTCAAATGAATGTAAATGCGACACTTCCTTGCTAGGAAATAGCGTCTGCAGATGTCTAGGTATCGTAGCGATGGAGTTCTTATGATTCTTAGAACGCGATATCGCATCTCATTTCTATGTTTCATGGTAAGATATAACATGATTTGCGAAGTGTGGTGTATTCCTCGTCTACACTTCAAATGAATGTAAATGCGACACTTCCTTGCAAGGAAATAGCGTTTGCAGATGCCTACGTATCGAAGCAATAGAGTTCAAATGCTTCTTAAAACGAGATATTGCATCGCATATCTATGTTTCATGATAAGATATAATATTCATTGCGAAGTGTTATGCATTCCTCCTCTGCGATTCAAATGAACGTAAATGCGACACTTCCTTGCAAGGTAATAGCGTTTGCAGATGTCTACGTATCGTAACAGTAGAGTTCTTATGATTCTTAAAACGCGATATCGCATCTCATTTCTATGTTTCATGGTAAGATATAATATGATTTGCGATGTGTCATGTATTCCTCGTCTACACTTCAAATGAATGTAAATGCGAGACTTCCTTGCTAGGAAATAGCGTCTGCAGATGTCTAGGTATCGTAGCAATAGTGTTCTAATGCTTCTTAAGACGCGATGTCGCATCTCATTTCTATGTTCCATGGTGAGATATAATATGATTTGCGAAGTGTCATGTTTTCCTCGTCTACACTTCAAATAAATGTAAATGCGACACTTCCTTGCTAGGAAATAGCGTCTGCAGATGTCTAGGTATCGTAGTAATAGAGTTCTAATGCTTCTTAAAACGCGATATCGCATCTCATTTCTGTGTTTCATAGTAAGATATTATATGATTTGCGAAGTGTTACGTATTTCTCGTCTACATTTCAAATAAATGCAAACGCGACACTTCCTTGCAAGGAAATAGCGTTTGCAGATGTCTACGTATTGTAGCAATGGAGTTCTCATGATTCTTAAAACGCGATATCGCATCTCATTTCTATGTTTCATGGTAAGATATAATATGATTTGCGAAGTGTTATGTATTCCTCGTCTACACTTCAAATGAATGTAAATGCGACACTTCCTTGCAAGGAAATAGCGTTTGCAGATGCCTACGTATCGAAGCAATAGAGTTCAAATGCTTCTTAAAACGAGATATTGCATCGCATATCTATGTTTCATGATAAGATATAATATTCATTGCGAAGCGTCATGCATTCCTCGTCTGCGATTCAAATGAACGTAAATGCGACACTTCCTTGCAAGGTAATAGCGTCTGCAGATGTCTACGCATCGTAACAGTAGAGTTCTTACGATTCTTAAAACGCGATATCGCATCTCATTTCTATGTTTCATGGTAAGATATAATATGATTAGCGAAGTGTCATGTATTCATCGTCTACACTTCAAATGAATGTAAATGCGACACTTCCTTGTTAGGAAATAGCGTCTGCAGATGTCTAGGTATCGTAGCAATAGTGTTCTAATGCTTCTTAAGACGCGATGTCGCATCTCATTTCTATGTTTCATGGTAAGATATAATATGATTTGCGAAGTGTCATGTATTCCTCGTCTAAACTTCAATTGAATGTAAATGCGACACTTCCTTGCAAGGTAATAGCGTTTGCAGATGCCTACGTATCGTAACAGTAGAGTTCTTATGATTCTTAAAACGCGATATCGCATCTCATTTCTATGTTTCATGGTAAGATATAATATGATTTGAGAAGTGTCATGTATTCTTCGTCCACACTTCAAATGAATGTAAATGCGAGACTTCCTTGCTAGGAAATAGCGTCTGCAGATGTCTAGGTGTCGTAGCAATAGTGTTCTAATGCTTCTTAAGACGCGATGTCGCATCTCATTTCTATGTTCCATGGTGAGATGTAATATGATTTGCGAAGTGTCATGTATTCCTCGTCTACACTACAAATAAATGTAAATGCGACACTTCCTTGCAAGGAAATAGCGTTTGCAGATGTCTACGTATTGTAGCAATGGAGTTCTTAAGATTCTTAAAACGCGATATCGCATCTCATTTCTATGTTTCATGGTAAGATATAATATGATTTGCGAAGTGTTATGTATGCCTCGTCTACACTTCAAATGAATGTAAATGCGACACTTCCTTTCAAGGAAATAGCGTTTGCAGATGCCTACGTATCGAAGCAATAGAGTTCAAATGCTTCTTAAAACGAGAAATTGCATCGCATATCTATGTTTCATGATAAGATATAATATTCATTGCGAAGTGTTATGCATTCCTCGTCTGCGATTCAAATGAACGTCAATGCGACACTTCCTTGCAAGGTAATAGCGTTTGCAGATCTCTACGTATCGTAACACTAGAGTTCTTATGATTCTTAAAACGCGATATCGCATCTCATTTCTATGTTTCATGGTAAGATATAATATGATTAGCGAAGTGTCATGTATTCATCGTCTACACTTCAAATGAATGTAAATGCGACACTTCCTTGTTAGGAAATAGCGTCTGCAGATGTCTAGGTATCGTAGCAATAGAGTTCTAATGCTTCTAAAACGCGATATCGCATCTCATTTCTATGTTTCATGCTACGATATTATATGATTTGCGAAGTGTTATGTATTCCTCGTCTACACTTCAAATGAATGTAAATGCGACACTTCCTTGCTAGGAAATAGCGTCTGCAGATGACTAGGTATCGTAGCAATAACTTTCTAATGCTTCTTGATACGCGATATCGCATCTCATTTCTATGTTTCATGGTAAGATATAATATGATTTGCGAAGTGTTATGTATTCCTCGTCTACACTTCAAATGAATGTAAATGCGACACTTCCTTGGTAGGAAATAGCGTCTGCAGATGTCTAGGTATCGTAGCAATAGAGTTCTAATGCTTCTTAAAACGCGATATCGCATCTCAATTCTATGTTCCATGGTAAGATATAATATGATTTGCGAAGTGTTATGTATTCCTCGTCTACACTTCATATGAATGTTAATGCGACACATCCTTGCAAGGAAAGTGCGTTTGCAGATGTCTACGTATCGTAGCAATAGAGTTCTTATGATTCTCAAAACGCGATATCGCATCTCATTTCTAAGTTTCATGGTAGGATATAATATGATTTGGGTAGTGTTATGTGCTCCTCGTCTACACTTCAAATGATTGTAAATGCGACACTCCCTTGAAAGGAAATAGCGTCTGCAAATGTTTAGGTATCGCAGCGATAGAGTTCTGGTGCTTCCCAAAACGCAATGTCGCATCTCATTTCTATGTTTCATGGTAAGATATAATATGATTTGCGAAATGTGATGTATTCCTCGTCTACACTTCAAATGAATGTAGATGCGACACGTTGTTGCAAGGAAATAGCGTTTGCAGATGTCTACGTATCGTAGCAATAGAGTTCTTGTGATTCTTAAAACGCGATATCGCATCTCATTTCTATGTTTCATGGTAAGATATAATATGATTTGAGAAGTGTCATGTATTCCTCGTCTACACTTCAAATGAATGTAAATGCGAGACTTCCTTGCTAGGAAATAGCGTCTGCAGATGTCTAGGTGTCGTAGCAATAGTGTTCTAATGCTTCTTAAGACGCGATGTCGCATCTCATTTCTATGTTCCATGGTGTGATATAATATGATTTGCGAAGTGTTATGTATTCCTCGTCTACACTTCAAATGAATGTAAATGCGACACTTCCTTGCAAGGAAATAGCGTTTGCAGATGCCTACGTTTCGAAGCAATAGAGTTCAAATGCGTCTTAAAACAGGATATTGCATCTCATATCTATGTTTCATGATAAGATATAATATTCATTGCGAAGTGTTATGCATTCCTCGTCTGCGATTCGAATGAACGTAAATGCGACACTTCCTTGCAAGGAAATAGCGTTTGCAGATGTCTACGTATCGTAACAATAGAGTTCTTATGATTCTTAAAACGCGAAATCTCATCTCATTTCTATGTTTCATGGTAAGATATAATATGATTTGCGAAGTGTCATGTAATCCTCGTCTACACTTCAAATGAATGTAAATGCGACACTTCCTTGCTAGGAAATAGCGTCTGCAGATGTCTAGGTATCGTAGCAATAGAGTTCTAATGCTTCTTAAAACGCGATATCGCATCTCAATTCTATGTTTCATGGTAAGATATAACACGATTTGCGAAGTGTTATGTATTCCTCGCCTACACTTCAAATGAATGTAAATGCGACACTTCCTTGCAAGTAAATAGCGTTTGCAGATGTCTGCCTATCGTAGCAATAGAGTTCTAATGCTTCATAAAACACGATATCGCATCTCATTTCTATGTTTCATGGTAAGATATAATATGATTTGCGAAGTGTTAAGTATTCCTCGTCTACACTTCAAATGAATGTAAATGCGACACTTCCTTGCAAGGAAATAGCGTTTGCAGATGTCTGCCTATCGTAGCAATAGAGTTCTAATGCTTCTTAAAACGCGATATCGCATCTCATTTCTATATTTCATGGTAAGATATAATATGATTTGCGAAGTGTCATGTATTCCTCGTCTACACTTCAAATGAATGTAAATGCGACACTTCCTTGCTAGGAAATAGCGTCTGCAGATGTCTACGTATCGAAGCAATAGAGTTCTAATACTTCTTAAAACGCGATATCGCATCTCAATTCTATGTTTCATGGTAAGATATAATATGATTTGCGAAGTGTCATGCATTCCTCGTCTACACTTCAAATGAATGTAAATGCGACACTTCCTCGCTAGGAAATAGCGTCTGCAGATGTCTAGGTATCGTAGCAATAGTGTTCTAATGTTTCTTAAAACGCGATATCGCATCTCATTTCTGTGTTTCATAGTAAGATATAATATGATTTGCGAAGTGTCATGTATTCCTCGTCTACACTTCAAATGAATGTGAATGCGATACTTCCTCGCTAGGAAATAGCGTTTGCAGATGTCTACGTATCGTTGCAATAGCTTTCTAATGCTTCTTAAAAGGCGATATCGCATCTCATTTCTATGTTTCATGGTAAGATATAATATGATTTGCGAAGTGTTAAGTATTCCTCGTCTACACTTCAAATGAATCCAAATGCGATACTTCCTTGCAAGGAAATAGCGTTTGCAGATGTCTACGTATCGAAGCAATAGAGTTCAAATGCTTCTTAAAACGAGATATTGCATCACATATCTATGTTTCATGATAAGATATATTATTCATTGCGAAGTGTTATGCCTTCTACGACTACGATTCAAATGAGCGTAAATGCGACACTTCCTTCCTAGAAAATAGCGTCTGCTAATGTCTAGGTATCGTTGCAATAGAGTTCTAATGCTTCTTAAAACGCGATATCGCATCTCATTTCTATGTTTCATGGTAAGATATTATATGATTTGCGAAGTGTTATGCATTCCTCGTCTACACTTCAAATGAACGTAAATGCGACACTTCCTTGCAAGGAAATAACGTTTGCAGGTGTCTACCTATCGTAGCAATAGAATTCTAATGCATCTTAAAACGCGATACCGCATCTCATTTCTATGTTTCATGGTAAGATATAATATAATTTGCGAAGTGTTATGTATTCTTCGTCTACACTTCAAATGAACGTAAATGCGACACTTCCTTGCAAGGAAATAGCGTTTGCAGGTGTCTACCTATCGTAGCAATAGAATTCTAATGCATCTTAGAACGCGATAACGCATCTCATTTCTATGTTTCGTGGTAAGATATAATATGATTTGCGAAGTGTCATGTATTCCTCGTCTACACTTCAAATGAATGTAAATGCGACACTACCTTGCAAGGAAATAGCGTTTGCAGATGTCTACGTATCGAAGCAATAGAGTTCAAATGCTTCTTAAAACGAGATATTGCATCTCATATCTATGTTTCATGATAAGATATATTATTCATTGCGAAGTGTTATGCATTCTACGTCTACGATTCAAATGAACGTAAATGATACACTTCTTGGCTAGGAAATAGCGTCTGCAGATGTCTAGGTATCGTTGCAATACAGTTCTAATGCTTCTTAAAACGCGATATCGCATCTCATTTCTATGTTTCATCGTAAGATATTATATGATTTGCGAAGTGTCATGTATTCCTCGTCTACACTTCAGATGAATGTAAATGCCACACTTCCTTGCAAGGAAATGGCGTCTGCAGATGTCTACGTATCGTAGCAATAGGGTTCTTATGATACTTAAAACGCGATATCGCATCTCATTTCTATGTTTCATGGTCAGATATAATATGATTTGCGAAGTGTTATGTATTCCTCGTCTACACTTCATATGAATGTTAATGCGACACTTCCTTGCAAGGAAATTGCGTTTGCAGATGTCTACGTATCGTAGCAATAGAGTTCTTATGATTCTTAAAACGCGATATCGCATCTCATTTCTATGTTTCATGGTAAGATATAATATGATTTGCGTAGTGTTATGTGCTCCTCGTCTACACTTCAAATGATTGTAAATACGACACTTCCTTGCAAGGAGATAGCGTCTGCAGATGTCTGCGAAATCGTAGCAATAGAGTTCTAATGCTTCTTGAAACGCGATATCGCATCGCATTTCTATGTTTCATGGTAAGATATAACATGATTTGCGAAGTGTTATGTATTCCTCGTCTACACTTCAAATGAACGTAAATGCGACACTTCCATGCAAGGAAATAGCGTTTGCAGGTGTGTACCTATCGTAGGAATAGAATTCTAATGCATCTTAAAACGCGATATCGCATCTCATTTCTATGTTTCATGGTAAGATATAATATGATTTGCGAAGTGTCATGTATTCCTCGCCTACACTTCAAATGAATGTAAATGCGACACTTCGTTGCTAGGAAATAGCGTCTGCAGATGTCTAGGTATCGTAGCAATAGAGTTCTAGTGCTTCTTAAAACGCGATATCGCATCTCATTTCTATGTTTCATGGTAAGATATAACATGATTTGCGATGTGTTATGTATTCCTCGTCTACACTTCAAATGAATGTAAATGCGACATTTCCTTGCAAAGAAATAGCGTTTGCAGATGTCAACGTATCGTAGCAATAGATTTCTAATGCTTCTTAAAACGCGATATCGCATCTCATTTCTATGTTTCATGGTAAGATATAATATGATTAGCGAAGTGTCATGTATTCATCGTCTACACTTCAAATGAATGTAAATGCGACACTTCCTTGTTAGGAAATAGCGTCTGCAGATGTCTAGGTATCGTAGCAATAGAGTTCTAATGCTTCTAAAACGCGATATCGCATCTCATTTCTATGTTTCATGCTACGATATTATATGATTTGCGAAGTGTTATGTATTCCTCGTCTACACTTCAAATGAATGTAAATGCGACACTTCCTTGCTAGGAAATAGCGTCTGCAGATGACTAGGTATCGTAGCAATAACTTTCTAATGCTTCTTGATACGCGATATCGCATCTCATTTCTATGTTTCATGGTAAGATATAATATGATTTGCGAAGTGTTATGTATTCCTCGTCTACACTTCAAATGAATGTAAATGCGACACTTCCTTGGTAGGAAATAGCGTCTGCAGATGTCTAGGTATCGTAGCAATAGAGTTCTAATGCTTCTTAAAACGCGATATCGCATCTCAATTCTATGTTCCATGGTAAGATATAATATGATTTGCGAAGTGTTATGTATTCCTCGTCTACACTTCATATGAATGTTAATGCGACACATCCTTGCAAGGAAAGTGCGTTTGCAGATGTCTACGTATCGTAGCAATAGAGTTCTTATGATTCTCAAAACGCGATATCGCATCTCATTTCTAAGTTTCATGGTAGGATATAATATGATTTGGGTAGTGTTATGTGCTCCTCGTCTACACTTCAAATGATTGTAAATGCGACACTCCCTTGAAAGGAAATAGCGTCTGCAAATGTTTAGGTATCGCAGCGATAGAGTTCTGGTGCTTCCCAAAACGCAATGTCGCATCTCATTTCTATGTTTCATGGTAAGATATAATATGATTTGCGAAATGTGATGTATTCCTCGTCTACACTTCAAATGAATGTAGATGCGACACGTTGTTGCAAGGAAATAGCGTTTGCAGATGTCTACGTATCGTAGCAATAGAGTTCTTGTGATTCTTAAAACGCGATATCGCATCTCATTTCTATGTTTCATGGTAAGATATAATATGATTTGAGAAGTGTCATGTATTCCTCGTCTACACTTCAAATGAATGTAAATGCGAGACTTCCTTGCTAGGAAATAGCGTCTGCAGATGTCTAGGTGTCGTAGCAATAGTGTTCTAATGCTTCTTAAGACGCGATGTCGCATCTCATTTCTATGTTCCATGGTGTGATATAATATGATTTGCGAAGTGTTATGTATTCCTCGTCTACACTTCAAATGAATGTAAATGCGACACTTCCTTGCAAGGAAATAGCGTTTGCAGATGCCTACGTTTCGAAGCAATAGAGTTCAAATGCGTCTTAAAACAGGATATTGCATCTCATATCTATGTTTCATGATAAGATATAATATTCATTGCGAAGTGTTATGCATTCCTCGTCTGCGATTCGAATGAACGTAAATGCGACACTTCCTTGCAAGGAAATAGCGTTTGCAGATGTCTACGTATCGTAACAATAGAGTTCTTATGATTCTTAAAACGCGAAATCTCATCTCATTTCTATGTTTCATGGTAAGATATAATATGATTTGCGAAGTGTCATGTAATCCTCGTCTACACTTCAAATGAATGTAAATGCGACACTTCCTTGCTAGGAAATAGCGTCTGCAGATGTCTAGGTATCGTAGCAATAGAGTTCTAATGCTTCTTAAAACGCGATATCGCATCTCAATTCTATGTTTCATGGTAAGATATAACACGATTTGCGAAGTGTTATGTATTCCTCGCCTACACTTCAAATGAATGTAAATGCGACACTTCCTTGCAAGTAAATAGCGTTTGCAGATGTCTG
Source organism: Xylocopa sonorina (assembly GCF_050948175.1). Taxonomy (NCBI): domain Eukaryota; kingdom Metazoa; phylum Arthropoda; class Insecta; order Hymenoptera; family Apidae; genus Xylocopa; species Xylocopa sonorina. The sequence goes on along the minus strand of NW_027490537.1, from coordinate 88,455 downwards.
CCTATCGTAGCAATAGAGTTCTAATGCTTCATAAAACACGATATCGCATCTCATTTCTATGTTTCATGGTAAGATATAATATGATTTGCGAAGTGTTAAGTATTCCTCGTCTACACTTCAAATGAATGTAAATGCGACACTTCCTTGCAAGGAAATAGCGTTTGCAGATGTCTGCCTATCGTAGCAATAGAGTTCTAATGCTTCTTAAAACGCGATATCGCATCTCATTTCTATATTTCATGGTAAGATATAATATGATTTGCGAAGTGTCATGTATTCCTCGTCTACACTTCAAATGAATGTAAATGCGACACTTCCTTGCTAGGAAATAGCGTCTGCAGATGTCTACGTATCGAAGCAATAGAGTTCTAATACTTCTTAAAACGCGATATCGCATCTCAATTCTATGTTTCATGGTAAGATATAATATGATTTGCGAAGTGTCATGCATTCCTCGTCTACACTTCAAATGAATGTAAATGCGACACTTCCTCGCTAGGAAATAGCGTCTGCAGATGTCTAGGTATCGTAGCAATAGTGTTCTAATGTTTCTTAAAACGCGATATCGCATCTCATTTCTGTGTTTCATAGTAAGATATAATATGATTTGCGAAGTGTCATGTATTCCTCGTCTACACTTCAAATGAATGTGAATGCGATACTTCCTCGCTAGGAAATAGCGTTTGCAGATGTCTACGTATCGTTGCAATAGCTTTCTAATGCTTCTTAAAAGGCGATATCGCATCTCATTTCTATGTTTCATGGTAAGATATAATATGATTTGCGAAGTGTTAAGTATTCCTCGTCTACACTTCAAATGAATCCAAATGCGATACTTCCTTGCAAGGAAATAGCGTTTGCAGATGTCTACGTATCGAAGCAATAGAGTTCAAATGCTTCTTAAAACGAGATATTGCATCACATATCTATGTTTCATGATAAGATATATTATTCATTGCGAAGTGTTATGCCTTCTACGACTACGATTCAAATGAGCGTAAATGCGACACTTCCTTCCTAGAAAATAGCGTCTGCTAATGTCTAGGTATCGTTGCAATAGAGTTCTAATGCTTCTTAAAACGCGATATCGCATCTCATTTCTATGTTTCATGGTAAGATATTATATGATTTGCGAAGTGTTATGCATTCCTCGTCTACACTTCAAATGAACGTAAATGCGACACTTCCTTGCAAGGAAATAACGTTTGCAGGTGTCTACCTATCGTAGCAATAGAATTCTAATGCATCTTAAAACGCGATACCGCATCTCATTTCTATGTTTCATGGTAAGATATAATATAATTTGCGAAGTGTTATGTATTCTTCGTCTACACTTCAAATGAACGTAAATGCGACACTTCCTTGCAAGGAAATAGCGTTTGCAGGTGTCTACCTATCGTAGCAATAGAATTCTAATGCATCTTAGAACGCGATAACGCATCTCATTTCTATGTTTCGTGGTAAGATATAATATGATTTGCGAAGTGTCATGTATTCCTCGTCTACACTTCAAATGAATGTAAATGCGACACTACCTTGCAAGGAAATAGCGTTTGCAGATGTCTACGTATCGAAGCAATAGAGTTCAAATGCTTCTTAAAACGAGATATTGCATCTCATATCTATGTTTCATGATAAGATATATTATTCATTGCGAAGTGTTATGCATTCTACGTCTACGATTCAAATGAACGTAAATGATACACTTCTTGGCTAGGAAATAGCGTCTGCAGATGTCTAGGTATCGTTGCAATACAGTTCTAATGCTTCTTAAAACGCGATATCGCATCTCATTTCTATGTTTCATCGTAAGATATTATATGATTTGCGAAGTGTCATGTATTCCTCGTCTACACTTCAGATGAATGTAAATGCCACACTTCCTTGCAAGGAAATGGCGTCTGCAGATGTCTACGTATCGTAGCAATAGGGTTCTTATGATACTTAAAACGCGATATCGCATCTCATTTCTATGTTTCATGGTCAGATATAATATGATTTGCGAAGTGTTATGTATTCCTCGTCTACACTTCATATGAATGTTAATGCGACACTTCCTTGCAAGGAAATTGCGTTTGCAGATGTCTACGTATCGTAGCAATAGAGTTCTTATGATTCTTAAAACGCGATATCGCATCTCATTTCTATGTTTCATGGTAAGATATAATATGATTTGCGTAGTGTTATGTGCTCCTCGTCTACACTTCAAATGATTGTAAATACGACACTTCCTTGCAAGGAGATAGCGTCTGCAGATGTCTGCGAAATCGTAGCAATAGAGTTCTAATGCTTCTTGAAACGCGATATCGCATCGCATTTCTATGTTTCATGGTAAGATATAACATGATTTGCGAAGTGTTATGTATTCCTCGTCTACACTTCAAATGAACGTAAATGCGACACTTCCATGCAAGGAAATAGCGTTTGCAGGTGTGTACCTATCGTAGGAATAGAATTCTAATGCATCTTAAAACGCGATATCGCATCTCATTTCTATGTTTCATGGTAAGATATAATATGATTTGCGAAGTGTCATGTATTCCTCGCCTACACTTCAAATGAATGTAAATGCGACACTTCGTTGCTAGGAAATAGCGTCTGCAGATGTCTAGGTATCGTAGCAATAGAGTTCTAGTGCTTCTTAAAACGCGATATCGCATCTCATTTCTATGTTTCATGGTAAGATATAACATGATTTGCGATGTGTTATGTATTCCTCGTCTACACTTCAAATGAATGTAAATGCGACATTTCCTTGCAAAGAAATAGCGTTTGCAGATGTCAACGTATCGTAGCAATAGATTTCTAATGCTTCTTAAAACGCGATATCGCATCTCATTTCTATGTTTCATGGTAAGATATAATATGATTTGCGAAGTGTTATGTATTCCTCGTCTACACTTCAAATGAATGTAAATGCGACACTTCCTTGCTAGGAAATAGCGTCTGCAGAAGTCTAGGTATCGTAGCGATAGGGTTCTAATGCTTCTCAAAACGCAATATCGCATCTCATTTCTATGTTTCATGGTAAGATATAATATGATTTGCGAAGTGTTATGCATTCCTCGTCTACGATTCAAATGAATGTAAACGCGACACTTCCTTGCTAGGAAATAGCGTCTGCAGAAGTCTAGGTATCGTAGCAATAGCGTTCTAATGCTTCCTAAAACGCGATATCGCATCTCATTTCTACGTTTCATGGTAAGATGTAATATGATTTGCAAAGTGTTATGTATTCGTCGTATACACTTCAAATGAATGTAAATGTGACACTTCCTTGCAAGGAAATAGCGTTTGCAGATGTCTACGTATCGGAGCAATAGAATTCTAATGCTTCTTAAAACGCGATATCGCATCTCATTTCTATGTTTCATGGTAAGATATAATATGATTTGCGAAGTGTCATGTATTCCTCGTCTACACTTCAAATGAATGTAAATGCGACACTTCCTTGCTAGGAAATAGCGTCTGCAGATGTCTAGGTATCGTAGCAATAGTGTTCTAATGCTTCTTAAGACGCGGCGTCGCATCACATTTCTATGTTTCATGGTAAGATATAATATGATTTGCGAAGTGTCATGTATTCCTCGTCTACACTTCAAATGAATGTAAATGCGACACTTCCTTGCAAGGAAACAGCGTTTGCTGATGTCTACGTATCGAAGAAACAGAGTTCAAATGCTTCTTAAAACGAGATATTGCATCTCATATCTATGTTTCATAATAAGATATAATATTCATTGCGAAGTGTTATGCATTCCTCGTCTACACTTCAAATGAATGTAAATGTGACACTTCCTTGCAAGGAAATAGCGTTTGCAGATGTCTACGTATCGGAGCAATAGAATTCTAATGCTTCTTAAAACGCGATATCGCATCTCATTTCAATGTTTCATGGTAAGATATAATATGATTAGCGAAGTGTCATGTATTCATCGTCTACACTTCAAATGAATGTAAATGCGACACTTCCTTGTTAGGAAATAGCGTCTGCAGATGTCTAGGTATCGTAGCAATAGTGTTCTAATGCTTCTTAAGACGCGATGTCGCATCTCATTTCTATGTTTCATGGTAAGATATAATATGATTTGCGAAGTGTCATGTATTCCTCGTCTACACTTCATATGAATGTTAATGCGACACTTCCTTGGTAGGAAATAGCGTCTGCAGATGTCTAGGTATCGTAGCAATAGAGTTCAAATGCTTCTTAAAACGAGATATAGCATCTCATATCTACGTTTCATGATAAGATATAATATTCATTGCGAAGAGTTATGCATTCCTCGTATACGATTCAAATGAATGTAGATGCGACACTTTGTTGCAAGGAAATAGCGTTTGCAGATGTCTACGTATCGTAGCAATAGAGTTCTTGTGATTCTTAAAACGCGATATCGCATCTCATTTCTATGTTTCATGGTAAGATATAATATGATTTGCGATGTGTTATGTATTCCTCGTCTACACTTCAAATGAATGTAAATGCGACACTTCCTTGCTAGGAAATAGCGTCTGCAGATGTCTAGGTATCGTAGCAATAGAGTTCTAATGCGTCTTAAAACGCGATATAGCATCTCATTTCTATGTTTCATGCTAAGATATTATATGTTTTGCGAAGTGTTATGTATTCCTCGTCTACACTTCAAATGAATGTAAATGCGACACTTCCTTGCAAGGAAATAGCGTCTGCAGATGTCTACGTATCGTAGCAATAGAGTTCTTATGATTCTTAAAACGCGATATCGCATCTCATTTCTATGATTCGTGGTAAGATATAATATGATTTGCGAAGTGTTATGTATTCCTCGTCTATACTTCATATGAATGTTAATGCGACACTTCCCTGCAAGGAAAGTGCGTTTGCAGATGTCTACGTATCGTAGCAATAGAGTTCAAATGCTTCTTAAAACGAGATATTGCATCACATATCTATGTTTCATGATAAGATATATTATTCATTGCGAATTGTTAAGCATTCTACGTCTACGATTCAAATGAACGTAAATGCGACACTTCCTTCCTAGGAAATAGCGTCTGCAGATGTCTAGGTATCGTAGCAATAGAGTTCTAATGCTTCTTAAAACGAGATATTGCATCGCATATCTATGTTTCATGATAAGATATAATATTCACTGCGAAGTGTTATGCATTCCTCGTCTGCGATTTAAATGAACGTAAATGCGACACTTCCTTGCAAGGTAATAGCGTTTGCAGATGTCTACGTATCGTAACAGTAGAGTTCTTATGATTCTTAAAACGCGATATCGCATCTCATTTCTATGTTTCATGGTAAGATATAATATGATTTGAGAAGTGTCATGTATTCCTCGTCTACACTTCAAATGAATGTAAATGCGAGACTTCCTTGCTAGGAAATAGCGTCTGCAGATGTCTAGGTGTCGTAGCAATAGTGTTCAAATGCTTCTTAAAACGAGATATAGCATCTCATATCTACGTATCATGATAAGATATAATATTCATTGCGAAGTGTTATGCATTCCTCGTATACGATTCAAATGAATGTAAATGCGACACTTTGTTGCAAGGAAATAGCGTTTGCAGATGTCTACGTATCGTAGCAATAGAGTTCTTGTGATTCTTAAAACGCGATATCGCATCTCATTTCTATGTTTCATGGTAAGATATAATATGATTTGCGAAGTGTTATGTATTGCTCGTCTACACTTCAAATGAATGTAAATGCGACACTTCCTTGCAAAGAAATAGCGTTTGCAGATGTCTACGAATCGTAGCAATAGAGTTCTTATGATTCTTAAAACGCGATATCGCATCTCATTTCTATGTTTCATGGTAAGATATAATATGATTTGCGAAGGGTCACGTATTCCTCGTCTACACTTCAAATGAATGTAAATGCGACACATCCTAGCTAGGAAATAGCGTCTGCAGATGTCTAGGTATCGTAGCAATAGAGTTCAAATGCTTCTTAAAACGAGATATAGCATCTCATATCTATGTTTCATGATAAGATATAATATTCATTGCGAAGTGTTATGCATTCCGCGTCTACGATTCAAATGAATGTAAATGCGACACTTCCTTGCAAGGAAATAGCGTTTGCAGATGTCTACGTATCGTAGCAATAGTGTTCTAATGCTTCTTAAAACGCGATATCGCATCTCATTTCTATGTTTCATGGTAAGATATAACATGATTTGCGAAGTGTTATGTATTCCTCGTCTACACTTCAAATGAAAGTAAATGCGACACTTCCTTGGTAGGAAATAGCGTCTGCAGATGTCTAGGTATCGTAGCAATAGAGTTCTAATGCTTCTTAAAACGCGATATCGCATCTCAATTCTATGTTTCATGGTAAGTTATAATATGATTTGCGAAGTGTTATGTATTCCTCGTCTACACTTCAAATGAATGTAAATGCGACTCTTCCTTGCAAGGAAATAGCGTTTGCAGAAGTCTACGTATCGTAGCAATAGATTTCTAATGCTTCTTAAAACGCGATATCGCATCTCATTTCTATGTTTCATTGTAAGATATAATATGATTTTCGATGTGTCATGTATACCTCGTCTACACTTCAAATGAATGTAAATGCGACACTTCCTTGCTAGGAAATAGCGTCTGCAGATGTCTAGGTATCGTAGCAATAGTGTTCTAATGGTTCTTAAAACGCGATATCGCATCTCATTTCCATGTTTCATGGTAAGATATAATATGATTTGCGAAGTGTTATGTACTCCTCGTCTACACTTCAAATGAATGTAAATGCGACACTTCCTTGAAAGGAAATAGCATCTGCAGATGTCTAGGTATCGTAGCGATAGGGTTCTAATGCTTCTCAAAGCACAATATCGCATCTCATTTCTATGTCTCATGGTAAGATATAATATGATTTGCGAAGTGTGATGTATTCCTCGTCTACACTTCAAATGAATGTAAATGCGACACTTCCTTGCAAGGAAATGGCGTTTGCAGATGTCTACCTATCGTAGCAGTAGAGTTCTAATGCTTATTAAAACGCGATATCGCATTTCATTTCTATGTTTCATGGTAAGATATAATATGATTTGCGAAGTGTTATGTATTCCTCGTCTACACTTCAAATGAATGTAAATGCGACACTTCCTTGCAAGGAAATAGCGTTTGCAGATGTCTACCTATAGTAGCAGTAGAGTTCTAATGCTTATTAAAACGCGATATCGCATCTCATTTCTATGTTTCATGGAAAGATATTATATAATTTGGGGAGTGTTATGTATTCCTCGCCTACACTTCAAATGAATGTAAATGCGACGCTTCCTTGCAAGGAAATAGCGTTTGCAGATGTCTACGTATCGTAGCTATGGAGTTCTTATGATTCTTAAAACGCGATATCGCATCTCAATTCTATGTTCCATGATGAGATATAATATTAATTGCGAAGTGTTATGCATTCCTCGTCTACGATTCAAATGAATGTAAATGCGTCACTTCCTTGCAAGGAAATAGCGTTTGCAGATTTCCAGGTATCGCAGCAATAGGGTTCTAATGCTTCTTAAAACGCGATATCGCATCTCATTTCTATGTTTCATGGTAAGATATAATATGACTTGCGAAGTGTTATGTATTCTTCGTATACACTTCAAATGAATGTAAATGCGACACTTCCTAGCAAGGAAATAGCGTTTGCAGATGTCTACGTATCGTAGCAATAGGGTTCTAATGCTTCTTAAAACGCGATATGGCATCTCAATTCTATGTTTCATGGTAAGTTATAATATGATTTGCGAAGTGTTATGTATTCCTCGTCTACACTTCAAATGAATGTAAATGCGACTCTTCCTTGCAAGGAAATAGCGTTTGCAGAAGTCTACGTATCGTAGCAATAGGTTTCTAATGCTTCTTAAAACGCGATATCGCATCTCATTTCTATGTTTCATTGTAAGATATAATATGATTTTCGAAGTGTCATGTATACCTCGTCTACACTTCAAATGAATGTAAATGCGACACTTCCTTGCTAGGAAATAGCGTCTGCAGATATCTAGGTATCGTAGCGATAGAGTTCTAATGCTTCTTAAAACGCGATATCGCACTCATTTCTATGTTTCATGGTAAGATATAATATGATTTGCGAAGTGTTATGTATTCCTCGTCTACACTTCAAATGAATGTAAATGCGACACTTCCTTGCAAAGAAATAGCGTTTGCAGATGTCTACGAATCGTAGCAATAGAGTTCTTATGATTCTTAAAACGCGATGTCGCATCTCATTTCTATGTTTCATGGTAAGATATAATATGATTTGCGAAGTGTTATGTACTCCTCGTCTACACTTCAAATGAATGTAAATGCGACACTTCCTTGAAAGGAAATAGCGTCTGCAGATGTCTTTGGTATCGTAGCGATAGAGTTCTAATGCTTCTTAAAAGCGATATCGCACCTCATTTCTATGATTCATGGTAAGATATAATATGACTTGCGAAGTGTTATGTATTCTTCGTATACACTTCAAATGAATGTAAATGCGACACTTCCTAGCAAGGAAATAGCGTTTGCAGATATCTGCCTATCGTAGCAATAGAGTTCTAATGCTTCCTAAAACGC
>NW_027490537.1:0-79790 GCF_050948175.1 Xylocopa sonorina | reverse complement strand
GATATCGCGTTTTAAGAAGCATTAGAACCCTATTGCTGCGATACCTGGAAATCTGCAAACGCTATTTCCTTGCAAGGAAGTGACGCATTTACATTCATTTGAATCGTAGACGAGGAATGCATAACACTTCGCAATTAATATTATATCTCATCATGGAACATAGAATTGAGATGCGATATCGCGTTTTAAGAATCATAAGAACTCCATTGCTACGATACGTAGACATCTGCAAACGCTATTTCCTTGCAAGGAAGCATCGCATTTACATTCACTTGAAGTGTAGGCGAGGAATACATAACACTCCTCAAATTATATAATATCTTTCCATGAAACATAGAAATGAGATGCGATATCGCGTTTTAATAAGCATTAGAACTCTACTGCTACGATAGGTAGACATCTGCAAACGCTATTTCCTTGCAAGGAAGTGTCGCATTTACATTCATTTGAAGTGTAGACGAGGAATACATAACACTTCGCAAATCATATTATATCTTACCATGAAACATAGAAATGAAATGCGATATCGCGTTTTAATAAGCACTAGAACTCTACTGCTACGATAGGTAGACATCTGCAAACGCTATTTCCTTGCAAGGAAGTGTCGCATTTACATTCATTTGAAGTGTAGACGAGGAATACATCACACTTCGCAAATCATATTATATCTTACCATGAAACATAGAAATGAGATGCGATATTGTGCTTTGAGAAGCATTAGAACCCTATCGCTACGATACCTAGACATCTGCAGATGCTATTTCCATTCAAGGAAGTGTCGCATTTACATTCATTTGAAGTGTAGACGAGGAGTACATAACACTTCGCGAATCATATTATATCTTACCATGAAACATGGAAATGAGATCCGATATCGCGTTTTAAGAAGCATTAGAACACTATTGCTACGATACGTAGACATCTGCAAACGCTATTTCCTTGCTAGGAAGTGTCGCATTTACATTCATTTGAAGTGTATACGAATTATACATAACACTTCGCAAGTCATATTATATATTACCATGAAACATAGAAATGAGATGCGATATCGCGTTTTAAGAATCATAAGAACTCCTTTCCTACGATACGTAGCCATCTGCAAACGCTATTTCCTTGCAAGGTTGTGTCGCATTTACATTCATTTGAATCGTAGACGAGGAATGCATAACACTTCGCAATGAATATTATATCTTATCATTAAACATAGATATGAGATGCAATACATCGTTTTAAGAAGCATTAGAACTCTATCGCTACGATACCTAGATATCTGCAGACGCTATTTCCTAGCAAGGAAGTGTCGCATTTACATTCATTTGAAGTGTAGATGAGGAATACATAACACTTCGCAAATCATATTATATCTTACCACGAAACATAGAAATGAGATGGGATATCGCGTTTTGAGAAGCATTAGAACCCTATTGCTGCGAAACCTGGAAATCTGCAAACGCTATTTCCTTGCAAGGAAGTGACGCATTTACATTCATTTGAATCGTAGACGAGGAATGCATAACACTTCGCAATTAATATTATATCTCATCATGGAACATAGAATTGAGATGCGATATCGCGTTGTAAGAATCATAAGAACTCCGTAGCTACGATACGTAGACATCTGCAAACGCTATTGCCTTGCAAGGAAGCGTCGCATTTACATTCATTTGAAGTGTAGGCGAGGAGTTCATAACACTTCGCAAATCATATTATATCTTACCATGAAACATAGAAATGAGATGCGATATCGCGTTTTAAGAATCATAAGAACTCTAATGCTACGATACGTAGCCATCTGCAAACGCTATTTCCTTGCAAGGTAGTGTCGCATTTACATTCATTTGAAACGTAGACGAGGAATGCATAACACTTCGCAATGAATATTATATCTTATCATTAAACATAGATATGAGATGCAATACATCGTTTTAAGAAGCATTTGAACTCTATTGCTACGATACCTAGACATCTGCAGACGCTATTTCCTAGCAATGAAGTGTCGCATTTACATTCATTTGAAGTGTAGACAAGGAATACACGACACTTCGCAAATCATATTTTATCTTACCATGAAACATAGAAATGAGATGCGATATCGCGTTTTAAGAACCATTAGAACACTATTGCTACGATACCTAGGCATCTGCAGACGCTATTTCCTAGCAAGGAAGTGTCGCATTTACATTCATTTGAAGTGTAGACGAGGTATACATGACACTTCGAAAATCATATTATATCTTACAATGAAACATAGAAATGAGATGCGATATCGCGTTTTAAGAAGCATTAGAAACCTATTGCTACGATACGTAGACTTCTGCAAACGCTATTTCCTTGCAAGGAAGAGTCGCATTTACATTCATTTGAAGTGTAGACGAGGAATACATAACACTTCGCAAATCATATTATAACTTACCATGAAACATAGAATTGAGATGCGATATCGCGTTTTAAGAAGCATTAGAACACTATTGCTACGATACGTAGACATCTGCAAACGCTATTTCCTTGCTAGGAAGTGTCGCATTACATTCATTTGAAGTGTATACGAAGAATACATAACACTTCGCAAGTCATATTATATCTTACCATGAAACATAGAAATGAGGTGCGATATCGCGTTTTAAGAATCATAAGAACTCTATTGCTACGATTCGTAGACATCTGCAAACGCTATTTCTTTGCAAGGAAGTGTCGCATTTACATTCATTTGAAGTGTAGACGAGGAATACATAACACTTCGCAAATCATATTATATCTTACCATGAAACATAGAAATGAAATGCGATATCGCGTTTTAATAAGCATTAGAACTCTACTGCTACGATAGGTAGACATCTGCAAACGCTATTTCCTTGCAAGGAAGTGTCGCATTTACATTCATTTGAAGTGTAGACGAGGAATACATAACACTTCGCAAATCATATTATATCTTACCATGAAACATAGAAATGAGATGCGATATCGCGTTTTAAGAATCATAAGAACTCTATTGCTACGATTCGTAGACATCTGCAAACGCTATTTCTTTGCAAGGAAGTGTCGCATTTACATTCATTTGAAGTGTAGACGAGGAATACATAACACTTCGCAAATCATATTATATCTTACCATGAAACATAGAAATGAGGTGCGATATCGCGTTTTAAGAAGCATTAGAACTCTATCGCTACGATACCTAGATATCTGCAGACGCTATTTCCTAGCAAGGAAGTGTCGCATTTACATTCATTTGAAGTGTAGATGAGGAATACATAACACTTCGCAAATCATATTATATCTTACCACGAAACATAGAAATGAGATGCGATATCGCGTTTTAAGAAGCATTAGAACACTATTGCTGCGAAACCTGGAAATCTGCAAACGCTATTTCCTTGCAAGAAGTGACGCATTTACATTCATTTGAATCGTAGACGAGGAATGCATAACACTTCGCAATTAATATTATATCTCATCATGGAACATAGAATTGAGATGCGATATCGCGTTTTAAGAATCATAAGAACTCCATAGCTACGATACGTAGACATCTGGAAACGCTATTTCCTTGCAAGGAAGCGTCGCATTTACATTCATTTGAAGTGTAGGCGAGGAGTACATAACACTTCGCAAATCATATTATATCTTACCATGAAACATAGAAATGAGATGCGATATCGCGTTTTAAGAATCATAAGAACTCTAATGCTACGATACGTAGCCATCTGCAAACGCTATTTCCTTGCAAGGTAGTGTCGCATTTACATTCATTTGAATCGTAGACGAGGAATGCATAACACTTCGCAATGAATATTATATCTTATCATTAAACATAGATATGAGATGCAATACATCGTTTTAAGAAGCATTTGAACTCTACTGCTACGATACCTAGACATCTGCAGACGCTATTTCCTAGCAATGAAGTGTCGCATTTACATTCATTTGAAGTGTAGACAAGGAATACATGACACTTCGCAAATCATATTATATCTTACCATGAAACATAGAAATGAGATGCGATATAGCGTTTTAAGAACGATTAGAACACTATTGCTACGATACCTAGACATCTGCAGACGCTATTTCCTAGCAAGGAAGTGTCGCATTTACATTCATTTGAAGTGTAGACGAGGTATACATGACACTTCGGAAATCATATTATATCTTACAATGAAACATAGAAATGAGATGCGATATCGCGTTTTAAGAAGCATTAGAAACCTATTGCTACGATACGTAGACTTCTGCAAACGCTATTTCCTTGCAAGGAAGAGTCGCATTTACATTCATTTGAAGTGTAGACGAGGAATACATAACACTTCGCAAATCATATTATAACTTACCATGAAACATAGAATTGAGATGCGATATCGCGTTTTAAGAAGCATTAGAACACTATTGCTACGATACGTAGACATCTGCAAACGCTATTTCCTTGCTAGGAAGTGTCGCATTTACATTCATTTGAAGTGTACACGAGGAATACATAACACTTCGCAAATCATATTATAACTTACCATGAAACATAGAATTGAGATGCGCTATCGCGTTTTAGGAAGCATTAGAACTCTATTGCTGCGATAGGCAAGATATCTGCAAACGCTATTTCCTTGCTAGGAAGTGTCGCATTTACATTCATTTGAAGTGTATACGAAGAATACATAACACTTCGGAAATCATATTATATCTTACAATGAAACATAGAAATGAGATGCGATATCGCGTTTTAAGAATCATAAGAACTCTATTGCTACGATTCGTAGACATCTGCAAACGCTATTTCTTTGCAAGGAAGTGTCGCATTTACATTCATTTGAAGTGTAGACGAGGAATACATAACACTTCGCAAATCATATTATATCTTACCATGAAACATAGAAATGAGGTGCGATATCGCGTTTTAAGAATCATAAAAACTCTATCGCTACGATACCTAGATATCTGCAGACGCTATTTCCTTGCAAGGAAGTGACGCATTTACATTCATTTGAATCGTAGACGAGGAATGCATAACACTTCGCAATTAATATTATATCTCATCATGGAACATAGAATTGAGATGCGATATCGCGTTTTAAGAATCATAAGAACTCCATAGCTACGATACGTAGACATCTGCAAACGCTATTTCCTTGCAAGGAAGTGTCGCATTTACATTCATTTGAAGTATAGACGAGGAATACTTAACACTTCGCAAAATCATATTATATCTTACCATGAAACATAGAAATGAGATGCGATATCGCGTTTTAAGAAGCATTAGAACTCTATTGCTACGATAGGCAGACATCTGCAAACGCTATTTCCTTGCAAGGAAGTGTCGCATTTACATTCATTTGAAGTGTAGACGAGGAATACTAAACACTTCGCAAATCATATTATATCTTACCATGAAACATAGAAATGAGATGCGATATCGTGTTTATGAAGCATTAGAACTCTATTGCTACGATAGGCAGACATCTGCAAACGCTATTTACTTGCAAGGAAGTGTCGCATTTACATTCATTTGAAGTGTAGGCGAGGAATACATAACACTTCGCAAATCGTGTTATATATTACCATGAACATAGAATTGAGATGCGATATCGCGTTTTAAGAAGCATTAGAACTCTATTGCTACGATACCTAGACATCTGCAGACGCTATTTCCTAGCAAGGAAGTGTCGCATTTACATTCATTTGAAGTGTAGACGAGGATTACATGACACTTCGCAAATCATATTATATCTTACCATGAAACATAGAAATGAGATGCGATTTCGCGTTTAAGAATCATAAGTACTCTATTGTTACGATACGTAGACATCTGCAAACGCTATTTCCTAGGAAGGAAGTGTCGCATTTACATTCATTTGAAGTGTAGACGAGGAATACATAACACTTCGCAAAACATATTATATCTTACCATGAAACATAGAAATGAGATGCGATATCGCGTATTAAGAATCATAAGAACTCCATTGCTACGATACCTAGACATCTGCAGACGCTATTTCCTAGCAAGGAAGTGTCGCATTTACATTCATTTGAAGTGTAGACGAGGAATACATGACACTTCGCAAATCATATTATATCTTACCATGAAACATAGAAATGAGATGCGATATCGCGTTTTAAGAAGCATTAGAAATCTATTGCTACGATACGTAGGCATCTGCAAACGCTATTTCTTTGCAAGGAAGTGTCGCATTTACATTCATTTGAAGTGTAGACGAGGAATACATAACACATCGCAAATCATATTATATCTTACCATGAAACATAGAAATGAGTTGCGATATCGCGTTTTAAGAATAATAAGAACTCTATTGCTACGATACGTAGACATCTGCAAACGCACTTTCCTTGCAGGAAAGTGTCGCATTAACATTCATATGAAGTATAGACGAGGAATACATAACACTTCGCAAATCATATTATATCTTACCACGAATCATAGAAATGAGATGCGATATCGCCTTTTAAGAATCATAAGAACTCTATTGCTACGATACGTAGACATCTGCAGACGCTATTTCCTTGCAAGGAAGTGTCGCATTTACATTCATTTGAAGTGTAGACGAGGAATACATAACACTTCGCAAAACATATAATATCTTAGCATGAAACATAGAAATGAGATGCTATATCGCGTTGTAAGAAGCATTAGAACTCTATTGCTACGATACCTAGACATCTGCAGACGCTATTTCCTAGGAAGGAAGTGTCGCATTTACGTTCATTTGAATCGTAGACGTAGAATGCTTAACAATTCGCAATGAATAATATATCTTATCATGAAACATAGATATGTGATGCAATATCTCGTTTTAAGAAGCATTTGAACTCTATTGCTACGATACGTAGACATCTGCAAACGCACTTTCCTTGCAGGGAAGTGTCGCATTAACATTCATATGAAGTATAGACGAGGAATACATAACACTTCGCAAATCATATTATATCTTACCACGAATCATAGAAATGAGATGCGATATCGCGTTTTAAGAATCATAAGAACTCTATTGCTACGATACGTAGACATCTGCAGACGCTATTTCCTTGCAAGGAAGTGTCGCATTTACATTCATTTGAAGTGTAGACGAGGAATACATAACACTTCGCAAAACATATAATATCTTAGCATGAAACATAGAAATGAGATGCTATATCGCGTTTTAAGAAGCATTAGAACTCTATTGCTACGATACCTAGACATCTGCAGACGCTATTTCCTAGCAAGGAAGTGTCGCATTTACATTCATTTGAAGTGTAGACGAGGAATACATAACACATCGCAAATCATATTATATCTTACCATGAACCATAGAAATGAGATGCGATATCGCGTTTTAAGGATCATAAGAGCTCTATTGCTACGATACGTAGACATCTGCAAACGCTATTTCCTAACGAGGAAGTGTCGCATACACATTCATTTGAAGTGTAGACGCGGAATACTTAACACTTCGCAAATCATATTATATCTTACCATGAAACATAGAAATGAGATGCGATATCGCGTTTTAAGAATCACAAGAACTCTATTGCTACGATACGTAGACATCTGCAAACGCTATTTCCTTGCAACAAAGTGTCGCATCTACATTCATTTGAATCGTATACGAGGAATGCATAACACTTCGCAATGAATATTATATCTTATCATGAAACATAGATAAGAGATGCTATATCTCGTTTTAAGAAGCATTTGAACTCTATTGCTACGATACCTAGACATCTGCAGACGCTATTTCCTACCAAGGAAGTGTCGCATTTACTTTCATTTGAAGTGTAGACGAGGAATACATAACACTTCGCAAACCATATTATATCTTACCATGAAACATAGAAATGAGATGCGATATCGCGTTTTAAGAAGCATTAGAACTCTATTGCTACGATACCTAGACATCTGCAGACACTATTTCCTAGCAAGGAAGTGTCGCATTTATATTCATTCGAAGTATAGACGAGGAATACATAAGACTTCGCAAATCATATTATATCTTACCATGAAACATAGAAATGAAATGCGATATCGCGTTTTAAGAAGCATTAGATATATATTGCTACGATACGTAGACATCTGCAAACGCTATTTCTTTGCAAGGAAGTGTCGCATTTACATTCATTTGAAGTGCAGACGAGGAATACATAACACTTCGCAAATCATATTATATCTTACCATGGAACATAGGAATGAGATGCCATATCGCGTTTTAAGAAGCATTAGAACTCTACTGCTACGATAGGTAGACATCTGCAAACGCTATTTCCTTGCAAGGAAGTGTCGCATTTACATTCATTTGAAGTGTAGACGAGGAATACATCACATTTCGCAAATCATATTATATCTTACCATGAAACATAGAAATGAGATGCGACATTGCGTTTTGGGAAGCATCAGAACTCTATCGCTGCGATACCTAAACATCTGCAGACGCTATTTCCTTTCAAGGGAGTGTCGCATTTACAATCATTTGAAGTGTAGACGAGGAGCACATAACACTACCCAAATCATATTATATCTTACCATGAAACTTAGAAATGAGATGCGATATCGCGTTTTGAGAATCATAAGAACTCTATTGCTACGATACGTAGACATCTGCAAACGCACTTTCCTTGCAAGGATGTGTCGCATTAACATTCATATGAAGTGTAGACGAGGAATACATAACACTTCGCAAATCATATTATATCTTACCATGGAACATAGAATTGAGATGCGATATCGCGTTTTAAGAAGCATTAGAACTCTATTGCTACGATACCTAGACATCTGCAGACGCTATTTCCTACCAAGGAAGTGTCGCATTTACATTCATTTGAAGTGTAGACGAGGAATACATAACACTTCGCAAATCATATTATATCTTACCATGAAACATAGAAATGAGATGCGATATCGCGTATCAAGAAGCATTAGAACGTTATTGCTACGATACCTAGTCATCTGCAGACGCTATTTCCTAGCAAGGAAGTGTCGCATTTACATTCATTTGAAGTGTAGACGAGGAATACATAACACTTCGCAAATCATATAATATCTTAGCATGAAACATAGAAATGAGATGCGATATCGCGTTTTAGAAGCATTAGAACTCTATTGCTACGATACCTAGACATCTGCAGACGCTATTTCCTAACAAGGAAGTGTCGCATTTACATTCATTTGAAGTGTAGACGATGAATACATGACACTTCGCTAATCATATTATATCTTACCATGAAACATAGAAATGAGATGCGATATCGCGTTTTAAGAATCATAAGAACTCTACTGTTACGATACGTAGACATCTGCAAACGCTATTACCTTGCAAGGAAGTGTCGCATTGACGTTCATTTGAATCGCAGACGAGGAATGCATAACACATCGCAATGAATATTATATCTTATCATGAAACATAGATATGCGATGCAATATCTCGTTTTAAGAAGCATTTGAACTCTATTGCTTCGATACGTAGGCATCTGCAAACGCTATTTCCTTGCAAGGAAGTGTCGCATTTACATTCATTTGAAGTGTAGACGAGGAATACATAACACTTCGCAAATCATATTATATCTTACCATGAAACATAGAAATGAGATGCGATATCGCGTTTTAAGAATCTTAAGAACTCCATTGCTACAATACGTAGACATCTGCAAACGCTATTTCCTTGCAAGGAAGTGTCGCATTTACATTTATTTGTAGTGTAGACGAGGAATACATGACACTTCGAAAATCATATTATATCTCACCATGGAACATAGAAATGAGATGCGACATCGCGTCTTAAGAAGCATTAGAACACTATTGCTACGATACCTAGACATCTGCAGACGCTATTTCCTAGCAAGGAAGTCTCGCATTTACATTCATTTGAAGTGTAGACCAGAAATACATGACACTTCGCAAATCATATTATATCTTACCATGAAACATAGAAATGAGATGCGATATCGCGTTTTAAGAATCATAAGAACTCTACTGTTACGATACGTAGACATCTGCAAACGCTATTACCTTGCAAGGAAGTGTCGCATTTACGTTCATTTGAATCGCAGACGAGGAATGCATAACACTTCGCAATGAATATTATATCTTATCATGAAACATAGATATGCGATGCAATATCACGTATTGAGAAGCTTTTGAACTCTATTGCTTCGATACGTAGGCATCTGCAAACGCTATTTCCTTGCAAGGAAGTGTCGCATTTACATTCATTTGAAGTGTAGACGAGGAATACATAACACTTCGCAAATCATATTATATCTTACCATGAAACATAGAAATGAGATGCGATATCGCGTTTTAAGAAGCATTAGAAATCTATTGCTACGATACGTTGACATCTGCAAACGCTATTTCTTTGCAAGGAAATGTCGCATTTACATTCATTTGAAGTGTAGACGAGGAATACATAACACATCGCAAATCATGTTATATCTTACCATGAAACATAGAAATGAGATGCGATATCGCGTTTTAAGAAGCACTAGAACTCTATTGCTACGATACCTAGACATCTGCAGACGCTATTTCCTAGCAACGAAGTGTCGCATTTACATTCATTTGAAGTGTAGACGAGGAATACATGACACTTCGCAAATCATATTATATCTTACCATGAAACATAGAAATGAGATGCGATATCGCGTTTTAAGATGCATTAGAATTCTATTCCTACGATAGGTACACACCTGCAAACGCTATTTCCTTGCATGGAAGTGTCGCATTTACGTTCATTTGAAGTGTAGACGAGGAATACATAACACTTCGCAAATCATGTTATATCTTACCATGAAACATAGAAATGAGATGCGATATCGCGTTTTAAGTATCATAAGAACCCTATTGCTACGATACGTAGACATCTGCAGACGCCATTTCCTTGCAAGGAAGTGTGGCATTTACATTCATCTGAAGTGTAGACGAGGAATACATGACACTTCGCAAATCATATAATATCTTACGATGAAACATAGAAATGAGATGCGATATCGCGTTTTAAGAAGCATTAGAACTGTATTGCAACGATACCTAGACATCTGCAGACGCTATTTCCTAGCAAAGAAGTGTCTCATTTACGCTCATTTGAATCGTAGACGTAGAATGCATAACACTTCGCAATGAATAATATATCTTATCATGAAACATAGATATGAGATGCAATATCTCGTTTTAAGAAGCATTTGAACTCTATTGCTTCGATACGTAGACATCTGCAAACGCTATTTCCTTGCAAGGTAGTGTCGCATTTACATTCATTTGAAGTGTAGACGAGGAATACATGACACTTCGCAAATCATATTATATCTTACCACGAAACATAGAAATGAGATGCGTTATCGCGTTCTAAGATGCATTAGAATTCTATTGCTACGATAGGTAGACACCTGCAAACGCTATTTCCTTGCAAGGAAGTGTCGCATTTACGTTCATTTGAAGTGTAGACGAAGAATACATAACACTTCGCAAATCATATTATATCTTACCATGAAACATAGAAATGAGATGCGGTATCGCGTTTTAAGATGCATTAGAATTCTATTGCTACAATAGGTAGACACCTGCAAACGCTATTTCCTTGCAAGGAAGTGTCGCATTTACGTTCATTTGAAGTGTAGACGAGGAATGCATAACACTTCGCAAATCATATAATATCTTACCATGAAACATAGAAATGAGATGCGATATCGCGTTTTAAGAAGCATTAGAACTCTATTGCAACGATACCTAGACATTAGCAGACGCTATTTTCTAGGAAGGAAGTGTCGCATTTACGCTCATTTGAATCGTAGACGTAGAAGGCATAACACTTCGCAATGAATAATATATCTTATCATGAAACATAGATATGTGATGCAATATCTCGTTTTAAGAAGCATTTGAACTCTATTGCTTCGATACGTAGACATCTGCAAACGCTATTTCCTTGCAAGGAAGTATCGCATTTGGATTCATTTGAAGTGTAGACGAGGAATACTTAACACTTCGCAAATCATATTATATCTTACCATGAAACATAGAAATGAGATGCGATATCGCCTTTTAAGAAGCATTAGAAAGCTATTGCAACGATACGTAGACATCTGCAAACGCTATTTCCTAGCGAGGAAGTATCGCATTCACATTCATTTGAAGTGTAGACGAGGAATACATGACACTTCGCAAATCATATTATATCTTACTATGAAACACAGAAATGAGATGCGATATCGCGTTTTAAGAAACATTAGAACACTATTGCTACGATACCTAGACATCTGCAGACGCTATTTCCTAGCGAGGAAGTGTCGCATTTACATTCATTTGAAGTGTAGACGAGGAATGCATGACACTTCGCAAATCATATTATATCTTACCATGAAACATAGAAATGAGATGCAACATCGCGTCTTAAGAAACATTAGATCACTATTGCTACGATACCTAGACATCTGCAGACGCTATTTCCTAGCAAGTAAGTCTCGCATTTACATTCATTGGAAGTGTAGACGAGGAATACATGACACTTCGCAAATCATATTATATCTTACCATGAAACATAGAATTGAGATGCGATATCGCGTTTTAAGAAGTATTAGAACTCTATTGCTTCGATACGTAGACATCTGCAGACGCTATTTCCTAGCAAGGAAGTGTCGCATTTACATTCATTTGAAGTGTAGACGAGGAATACATGACACTTCGCAAATCATATTATATCTTACCATGAAATATAGAAATGAGATGCGATATCGCGTTTTAAGAAGCATTAGAACTCTATTGCTACGATAGGCAGACATCTGCAAACGCTATTTCCTTGCAAGGAAGTGTCGCATTTACATTCATTTGAAGTGTAGACGAGGAATACTTAACACTTCGCAAATCATATTATATCTTACCATGAAACATAGAAATGAGATGCGATATCGTGTTTTATGAAGCATTAGAACTCTATTGCTACGATAGGCAGACATCTGCAAACGCTATTTACTTGCAAGGAAGTGTCGCATTTACATTCATTTGAAGTGTAGGCGAGGAATACATAACACTTCGCAAATCGTGTTATATCTTACCATGAAACATAGAATTGAGATGCGATATCGCGTTTTAAGAAGCATTAGAACTCTATTGCTACGATACCTAGACATCTGCAGACGCTATTTCCTAGCAAGGAAGTCTCGCATTTACATTCATTTGAAGTGTAGACGAGGATTACATGACACTTCTCAAATCATATTATATCTTACCATGAAACATAGAAATGAGATGCGATATCGCGTTTTAAGAATCATAAGAACTCTACTGTTACGATACGTAGACATCTGCAAACGCTATTACCTTGCAAGGAAGTGTCGCATTTACGTTCATTTAAATCGCAGACGAGGAATGCATAACACTTCGCAATGAATATTATATCTTATCATGAAACATAGATATGCGATGCAATATCTCGTTTTAAGAAGCATTAGAACTCTATTGCTACGATACCTAGACATCTGCAGACACTATTTCCTGGCAAGGAAGTGTCGCATTTATATTCATTTGAAGTGTAGACGAGGAATACATAAGACTTCGCAAATCATATTATATCTTACCATGAAACATAGAAATGAGATGCGATATCGCGTTTTAAGAATCATGAGAACCCTATTGCTACGATACGTAGACATCTGCAGACGCCATTTCCTTGCAAGGAAGTGTCGCATTTACATTCATTTGAAGTGTAGACGAGGAATACATATCACTTCGCAAATCATATAATATCTTACCATGAAACATAGAAATGAGATGCGATATCGTGTTTTAAGAAGCATTAGAACTCTATTGCTACGATACCTAGACATCTGCAGACGCTATTTCCTAGGAAGGAAGTGTCGCATTTACGTTCATTTGAATCGTAGACGTAGAATGCAGAACAATTCGCAATGAATAATATATCTTATCATGAAACATAGATATGTGATGCAATATCTCGTTTTAAGAAGCATTTGAACTCTATTGCTTCGATACGTAGACATCTGCAAACGCTATTTCCTTGCAAGGAAGTGTCGCATTTACATTCATTTGAAGTATAGACGAGGAATACTTAACACTTCGCAAATCATATTATATCTTACCATGAAACATAGAAATGAGATGCGATATCGCGTTTTAAGAAGCATTAGAACTCTATTGCTACGATAGGCAGACATCTGCAAACGCTATTTCCTTGCAAGGAAGTGTCGCATTTACATTCATTTGAAGTGTAGACGAGGAATACTTAACACTTCGCAAATCATATTATATCTTACCATGAAACATTGAAATGAGATGCGATATCGTGTTTTATGAAGCATTAGAACTCTATTGCTACGATAGGCAGACATCTGCAAACGCTATTTACTTGCAAGGAAGTGTCGCATTTACATTCATTTGAAGTGTAGGCGAGGAATACATAACACTTCGCAAATCGTGTTATATATTACCATGAAACATAGAATTGAGATGCGATATCGCGTTTTAAGAAGCATTAGAACTCTATTGCTACGATACCTAGACATCTGCAGACGCTATTTCCTAGCAAGGAAGTGTCGCATTTACATTCATTTGAAGTGTAGACGAGGATTACATGACACTTCGCAAATCATATTATATCTTACCATGAAACATAGAAATGAGATGCGATTTCGCGTTTTAAGAATCATAAGTACTCTATTGTTACGATACGTAGACATCTGCAAACGCTATTTCCTTGCAAGGAAGTGTCGCATTTACGTTCATTCGAATCGCAGACTCGGAATGCATAACACTTCGCAATGAATATTATATCTTATCATGAAACATAGATATGAGATGCAATATCCTGTTTTAAGAAGCATTTGAACTCTATTGCTTCGAAACGTAGGCATCTGCAAACGCTATTTCCTTGCAACGAAGTGTCGCATTTACATTCATTTGAAGTGTAGACGAGGAATACATAACACTTCGCAAAACATATTATATCTTACCATGAAACATAGAAATGAGATGCGATATCGCGTATTAAGAATCATAAGAACTCCATTGCTACGATACCTAGACATCTGCAGACGCTATTTCCTAGCAAGGAAGTGTCGCATTTACATTCATTTGAAGTGTAGACGAGGAATACATGACACTTCGCAAATCATATTATATCTTACCATGAAACATAGAAATGAGATGCGATATCGCGTTTTAAGAAGCATTAGAAATCTATTGCTACGATACGTAGGCATCTGCAAACGCTATTTCTTTGCAAGGAAGTGTCGCATTTACATTCATTTGAAGTGTAGACGAGGAATACATAACACATCGCAAATCATATTATATCTTACCATGAAACATAGAAATGAGTTGCGATATCGCGTTTTAAGAATAATAAGAACTCTATTGCTACGATACGTAGACATCTGCAAACGCACTTTCCTTGCAGGAAAGTGTCGCATTAACATTCATATGAAGTATAGACGAGGAATACATAACACTTCGCAAATCATATTATATCTTACCACGAATCATAGAAATGAGATGCGATATCGCCTTTTAAGAATCATAAGAACTCTATTGCTACGATACGTAGACATCTGCAGACGCTATTTCCTTGCAAGGAAGTGTCGCATTTACATTCATTTGAAGTGTAGACGAGGAATACATAACACTTCGCAAAACATATAATATCTTAGCATGAAACATAGAAATGAGATGCTATATCGCGTTGTAAGAAGCATTAGAACTCTATTGCTACGATACCTAGACATCTGCAGACGCTATTTCCTAGGAAGGAAGTGTCGCATTTACGTTCATTTGAATCGTAGACGTAGAATGCTTAACAATTCGCAATGAATAATATATCTTATCATGAAACATAGATATGTGATGCAATATCTCGTTTTAAGAAGCATTTGAACTCTATTGCTACGATACGTAGATATCTGCAAACGCACTTTCCTTGCAGGGAAGTGTCGCATTAACATTCATATGAAGTATAGACGAGGAATACATAACACTTCGCAAATCATATTATATCTTACCACGAATCATAGAAATGAGATGCGATATCGCGTTTTAAGAATCATAAGAACTCTATTGCTACGATACGTAGACATCTGCAGACGCTATTTCCTTGCAAGGAAGTGTCGCATTTACATTCATTTGAAGTGTAGACGAGGAATACATAACACTTCGCAAAACATATAATATCTTAGCATGAAACATAGAAATGAGATGCTATATCGCGTTTTAAGAAGCATTAGAACTCTATTGCTACGATACCTAGACATCTGCAGACGCTATTTCCTAGCAAGGAAGTGTCGCATTTACATTCATTTGAAGTGTAGACGAGGAATACATAACACATCGCAAATCATATTATATCTTACCATGAACCATAGAAATGAGATGCGATATCGCGTTTTAAGAATCATAAGAGCTCTATTGCTACGATACGTAGACATCTGCAAACGCTATTTCCTAACGAGGAAGTGTCGCATACACATTCATTTGAAGTGTAGACGCGGAATACTTAACACTTCGCAAATCATATTATATCTTACCATGAAACATAGAAATGAGATGCGATATCGCGTTTTAAGAATCACAAGAACTCTATTGCTACGATACGTAGACATCTGCAAACGCTATTTCCTTGCAACAAAGTGTCGCATCTACATTCATTTGAATCGTATACGAGGAATGCATAACACTTCGCAATGAATATTATATCTTATCATGAAACATAGATATGAGATGCTATATCTCGTTTTAAGAAGCATTTGAACTCTATTGCTACGATACCTAGACATCTGCAGACGCTATTTCCTACCAAGGAAGTGTCGCATTTACTTTCATTTGAAGTGTAGACGAGGAATACATAACACTTCGCAAACCATATTATATCTTACCATGAAACATAGAAATGAGATGCGATATCGCGTTTTAAGAAGCATTAGAACTCTATTGCTACGATACCTAGACATCTGCAGACACTATTTCCTAGCAAGGAAGTGTCGCATTTATATTCATTCGAAGTATAGACGAGGAATACATAAGACTTCGCAAATCATATTATATCTTACCATGAAACATAGAAATGAAATGCGATATCGCGTTTTAAGAAGCATTAGATATATATTGCTACGATACGTAGACATCTGCAAACGCTATTTCTTTGCAAGGAAGTGTCGCATTTACATTCATTTGAAGTGCAGACGAGGAATACATAACACTTCGCAAATCATATTATATCTTACCATGGAACATAGGAATGAGATGCCATATCGCGTTTTAAGAAGCATTAGAACTCTACTGCTACGATAGGTAGACATCTGCAAACGCTATTTCCTTGCAAGGAAGTGTCGCATTTACATTCATTTGAAGTGTAGACGAGGAATACATCACATTTCGCAAATCATATTATATCTTACCATGAAACATAGAAATGAGATGCGACATTGCGTTTTGGGAAGCATCAGAACTCTATCGCTGCGATACCTAAACATCTGCAGACGCTATTTCCTTTCAAGGGAGTGTCGCATTTACAATCATTTGAAGTGTAGACGAGGAGCACATAACACTACCCAAATCATATTATATCTTACCATGAAACTTAGAAATGAGATGCGATATCGCGTTTTGAGAATCATAAGAACTCTATTGCTACGATACGTAGACATCTGCAAACGCACTTTCCTTGCAAGGATGTGTCGCATTAACATTCATATGAAGTGTAGACGAGGAATACATAACACTTCGCAAATCATATTATATCTTACCATGGAACATAGAATTGAGATGCGATATCGCGTTTTAAGAAGCATTAGAACTCTATTGCTACGATACCTAGACATCTGCAGACGCTATTTCCTACCAAGGAAGTGTCGCATTTACATTCATTTGAAGTGTAGACGAGGAATACATAACACTTCGCAAATCATATTATGTCTTACCATGAAACATAGAAATGAGATGCGATATCGCGTATCAAGAAGCATTAGAACGTTATTGCTACGATACCTAGTCATCTGCAGACGCTATTTCCTAGCAAGGAAGTGTCGCATTTACATTCATTTGAAGTGTAGACGAGGAATACATAACACTTCGCAAATCATATAATATCTTAGCATGAAACATAGAAATGAGATGCGATATCGCGTTTTAGAAGCATTAGAACTCTATTGCTACGATACCTAGACATCTGCAGACGCTATTTCCTAACAAGGAAGTGTCGCATTTACATTCATTTGAAGTGTAGACGATGAATACATGACACTTCGCTAATCATATTATATCTTACCATGAAACATAGAAATGAGATGCGATATCGCGTTTTAAGAATCATAAGAACTCTACTGTTACGATACGTAGACATCTGCAAACGCTATTACCTTGCAAGGAAGTGTCGCATTGACGTTCATTTGAATCGCAGACGAGGAATGCATAACACATCGCAATGAATATTATATCTTATCATGAAACATAGATATGCGATGCAATATCTCGTTTTAAGAAGCATTTGAACTCTATTGCTTCGATACGTAGGCATCTGCAAACGCTATTTCCTTGCAAGGAAGTGTCGCATTTACATTCATTTGAAGTGTAGACGAGGAATACATAACACTTCGCAAATCATATTATATCTTACCATGAAACATAGAAATAAGATGCGATATCGCGTTTTAAGAATCTTAAGAACTCCATTGCTACAATACGTAGACATCTGCAAACGCTATTTCCTTGCAAGGAAGTGTCGCATTTACATTTATTTGTAGTGTAGACGAGGAATACATGACACTTCGAAAATCATATTATATCTCACCATGGAACATAGAAATGAGATGCGACATCGCGTCTTAAGAAGCATTAGAACACTATTGCTACGATACCTAGACATCTGCAGACGCTATTTCCTAGCAAGGAAGTCTCGCATTTACATTCATTTGAAGTGTAGACCAGAAATACATGACACTTCGCAAATCATATTATATCTTACCATGAAACATAGAAATGAGATGCGATATCGCGTTTTAAGAATCATAAGAACTCTACTGTTACGATACGTAGACATCTGCAAACGCTATTACCTTGCAAGGAAGTGTCGCATTTACGTTCATTTGAATCGCAGACGAGGAATGCATAACACTTCGCAATGAATATTATATCTTATCATGAAACATAGATATGCGATGCAATATCTCGTATTGAGAAGCATTTGAACTCTATTGCTTCGATACGTAGGCATCTGCAAACGCTATTTCCTTGCAAGGAAGTGTCGCATTTACATTCATTTGAAGTGTAGACGAGGAATACATAACACTTCGCAAATCATATTATATCTTATCATGAAACATAGATATGTGATGCAATATCTCGTTTTAAGAAGCATTTGAACTCTATTGCTACGATACGTAGACATCTGCAAACGCTATTTCCTTGCAAGGAAGTATCGCATTTGGATTCATTTGAAGTGTAGACGAGGAATACTTAACACTTCGCAAATCATATTATATCTTACCATGAAACATAGAAATGAGATGCGATATCGCCTTTTAAGAAGCATTAGAAAGCTATTGCAACGATACGTAGACATCTGCAAACGCTATTTCCTAGCGAGGAAGTATCGCATTCACATTCATTTGAAGTGTAGACGAGGAATACATGACACTTCGCAAATCATATTATATCTTACTATGAAACACAGAAATGAGATGCGATATCGCGTTTTAAGAAACATTAGAACACTATTGCTACGATACCTAGACATCTGCAGACGCTATTTCCTAGCGAGGAAGTGTCGCATTTACATTCATTTGAAGTGTAGACGAGGAATGCATGACACTTCGCAAATCATATTATATCTTACCATGAAACATAGAAATGAGATGCAACATCGCGTCTTAAGAAACATTAGATCACTATTGCTACGATACCTAGACATCTGCAGACGCTATTTCCTAGCAAGTAAGTCTCGCATTTACATTCATTGGAAGTGTAGACGAGGAATACATGACACTTCGCAAATCATATTATATCTTACCATGAAACATAGAATTGAGATGCGATATCGCGTTTTAAGAAGTATTAGAACTCTATTGCTTCGATACGTAGACATCTGCAGACGCTATTTCCTAGCAAGGAAGTGTCGCATTTACATTCATTTGAAGTGTAGACGAGGAATACATGACACTTCGCAAATCATATAATATCTTACCATGAAATATAGAAATGAGATGCGATATCGCGTTTTAAGAAGCATTAGAACTCTATTGCTACGATAGGCAGACATCTGCAAACGCTATTTCCTTGCAAGGAAGTGTCGCATTTACATTCATTTGAAGTGTAGACGAGGAATACTTAACACTTCGCAAATCATATTATATCTTACCATGAAACATAGAAATGAGATGCGATATCGTGTTTTATGAAGCATTAGAACTCTATTGCTACGATAGGCAGACATCTGCAAACGCTATTTACTTGCAAGGAAGTGTCGCATTTACATTCATTTGAAGTGTAGGCGAGGAATACATAACACTTCGCAAATCGTGTTATATCTTACCATGAAACATAGAATTGAGATGCGATATCGCGTTTTAAGAAGCATTAGAACTCTATTGCTACGATACCTAGACATCTGCAGACGCTATTTCCTAGCAAGGAAGTGTCGCATTTACATTCATTTGAAGTGTAGACGAGGATTACATGACACTTCGCAAATCATATTATATCTTACCATGAAACATAGAAATGAGATGAGATTTCGCGTTTTAAGAATCATAAGAACTCTATTGTTACGATACGTAGACATCTGCAAACGCTATTTCCTTGCAAGGAAGTGTCGCATTTACGTTCATTCGAATCGCAGACGAGGAATGCATAACACCTCGCAATGAATATTATATCTTATCATGAAACATAGATATGAGATGCAATATCCTGTTTTAAGACGCATTTGAACTCTATTGCTTCGAAACGTAGGCATCTGCAAACGCTATTTCCTTGCAAGGAAGTGTCGCATTTACATTCATTTGAAGTGTAGACGAGGAATACATAACACTTCGCAAATCATATTATATCTCACCATGGAAGATAGAAATGAGATGCGACATCGCGTCTTAAGAAGCATTAGAACACTATTGCTACGACACCTAGACATCTGCAGACGCTATTTCCTAGCAAGGAAGTCTCGCATTTACATTCATTTGAAGTGTAGACGAGGAATACATGACACTTCTCAAATCATATTATATCTTACCATGAAACATAGAAATGAGATGCGATATCGCGTTTTAAGAATCACAAGAACTCTATTGCTACGATACGTAGACATCTGCAAACGCTATTTCCTTGCAACAAAGTGTCGCATCTACATTCATTTGAAGTGTAGACGAGGAATACATCACATTTCGCAAATCATATTATATCTTACCATGAAACATAGAAATGAGATGCGACATTGCGTTTTGGGAAGCACCAGAACTCTATCGCTGCGATACCTAAACATTTGCAGACGCTATTTCCTACCAAGGAAGTGTCGCATTTACAATCATTTGAAGTGTAGACGAGGAGCACATAACACTACCCAAATCATATTATATCCTACCATGAAACTTAGAAATGAGATGCGATATCGCGTTTTGAGAATCATAAGAACTCTATTGCTACGATACGTAGACATCTGCAAACGCACTTTCCTTGCAAGGATGTGTCGCATTAACATTCATATGAAGTGTAGACGAGGAATACATAACACTTCGCAAATCATATTATATCTTACCATGGAACATAGAATTGAGATGCGATATCGCGTTTTAAGAAGCATTAGAACTCTATTGCTACGATACCTAGACATCTGCAGACGCTATTTCCTACCAAGGAAGTGTCGCATTTACATTCATTTGAAGTGTAGACGAGGAATACATAACACTTCGCAAATCATATTATATCTTACCATGAAACATAGAAATGAGATGCGATATCGCGTATCAAGAAGCATTAGGAAGTTATTGCTACGATACCTAGTCATCTGCAGACGCTATTTCCTAGCAAGGAAGTGTCGCATTTACATTCATTTGAAGTGTAGACGAGGAATACATAACACTTCGCAAATCATATAATATCGTAGCATGAAACATAGAAATGAGATGCGATATCGCGTTTTAGAAGCATTAGAACTCTATTGCTACGATACCTAGACATCTGCAGACGCTATTTCCTAACAAGGAAGTGTCGCATTTACATTCATTTGAAGTGTAGACGATGAATACATGACACTTCGCTAATCATATTATATCTTACCATGAAACATAGAAATGAGATGCGATATCGCGTTTTAAGAATCATAAGAACTCTAGTGTTACGATACGTAGACATCTGCAAACGCTATTACCTTGCAAGGAAGTGTCGCATTGACGTTCATTTGGATCGCAGACGAGGAATGCATAACACTTCGCAATGAATATTATATCTTATCATGAAACATAGATATGCGATGCAATTTCTCGTTTTAAGAAGCATTTGAACTCTATTGCTTCGATACGTAGGCATCTGCAAACGCTATTTCCTTGCAAGGAAGTGTCGCATTTACATTCATTTGAAGTGTAGACGAGGAATACATAACACTTCGCAAATCATATTATATCTTACCATGAAACATAGAAATGAGATGCGATATCGCGTTTTAAGAATCTTAAGAACTCCATTGCTACAATACGTAGACATCTGCAAACGCTATTTCCTTGCAAGGAAGTGTCGCATTTACATTTATTTGTAGTGCAGACGAGGAATACATGACACTTCGCAAATCATATTATATCTCACCATGGAACATAGAAATGAGATGCGACATCGCGTCTTAAGAAGCATTAGAACACTATTGCTACGACACCTAGACATCTGCAGACGCTATTTCCTAGCAAGGAAGTCTCGCATTTACATTCATTTGAAGTGTAGACGAAGGATACATGACACTTCTCAAATCATATTATATCTTACCATGAAACATAGAAATGAGATGCGATATCGCGTTTTAAGAATCATAAGAACTCTACTGTTACGATACGTAGACATCTGCAAACGCTATTACCTTGCAAGGAAGTGTCGCATTTACGTTCATTTGAATCGCAGACGAGGAATGCATAACACTTCGCAATGAATATTATATCTTATCATGAAACATAGATATGCGATGCAATATCTCGTTTTAAGAAGCATTTGAACTCTATTGCTTCGATACGTAAGCATCTGCAAACGCTATTTCCTTGCAAGGAAGTGTCGCATTTACATTCATTTGAAGTGTAGACGAGGAATACATAACAGTTCGCAAATCATATTATATCTTACCGTGAAACATAGAAATGAGATAAGATATCGCGTTTTAAGAATCATAAGAACTCCATTGCTACGATACGTAGACATCTGCAAACGCTATTTCCTTGCAAGGAAGTGTCGCATTTACATTTATTTGAAGTGTAGACGAGGAATACATAACACTTCGCAAATCATATAATATCTTACTATGAAACACAGAAATGAGATGCCATATCCTGTTTTAAGACGCATTTGAACTCTATTGCTTCGAAACGTAGGCATCTGCAAACGCTAATTCCTAGCGAGGTAATATCGCAGTCACATTCATTTGAAGTGTAGACGAGGAATACATGACACTTCGCAAATCATATTATATCTTACCATGAAACATAGAAATGAGATGCGATATCGCGTTTTAAGAAGCATTAGAACACTATTGCTACGATACCTAGACATCTGCAGACGCTATTTCCTAGCAAGGAAGTGTCGCATTTACATTCAATTGAAGTTTAGACGAGGAATACATGACACTTCGCAAATCATATTATATCTTACCATGAAACATAGAAATGAGATGCGACATCGCGTCTTAAGAAGCATTAGAACACTATTGCTACGATACCTAGACATCTGCAGACGCTATTTCCTAACAAGGAAGTGTCGCATTTACATTCATTTGAAGTGTAGACGATGAATACATGACACTTCGCTAATCATATTATATCTTACCATGAAACATAGAAATGAGATGCGATATCGCGTTTTAAGAATAATAAGAACTCCATTGCTACGATACGTAGACATCTGCAAACGCTAATTCCTAGCGAGGAAATATCGCAGTCACATTCATTTGAAGTGTAGACGAGGAATACATGACACTTCGCAAATCATATTATATCTTACCATGAAACATAGAAATGAGATGCGACATCGCGTCTTAAGAAGCATTAGAACACTATTGCTGCGATACCTAGAAATCTGCAGACGCTATTTCCTAGCAAGGAAGTCTCGCATTTACATTCATTTGAAGTGTAGACGAGGAATACATGACACTTCGCAAATCATATTATATCTTACCATGAAACATTGAAATGAGATGCGACATCGCGTTTTAAGAAGCATTAGAATTCTATTGCTCCGATACGTAGACATCTGCAAACGCTATTTCCTTGCAAGGAAGTGTCACATTTACATTCGTTTGAAGTGTAGACGAGGAATGCATAACACTTCGCAATGAATATTATATCTTATTATGAAACATAGATATGAGATGCAATATCTCGTTTTAAGAAGCATTTGAACTCTGTTTCTTCGATACGTAGACATCAGCAAACGCTGTTTCCTTGCAAGGAAGTGTCGCACTTACATTCATTTGAAGTGTAGAGGAGGAACACATAACACTTCGCAAATCATATTATATCTTACCATGAAACATAGAAATGAGATGCGATATCGCGTTTTAAGAAGCACTAGAAAGCTATTGCAACGATACGTAGACATCTGCAAACGCTATTTCTTAGCGAGGAAGTATCGCAGTCACATTCATTTGAAGTGTAGACGAGGAATACATAACACTTCGCAAATCATGTTATATCTTACCATGAAACATAGAAATGAGATGCGATATTGCGTTATGAGAAGCATTAGAACTCTATCGCTACGATACCTAGACATCTGCAGACGCTATTTCCTAGCAAGGAAGTGTCGCATTTACAGTCATTTGAATCATAGATGAGGGCCGCATAACACTTCGCAATGAATATTATGTCTTATCAAAAACATAGATATGAGATGCAATATCTCGTTTTAAGAAGCATTTGAACTCTATTGCTACGATACCTAGAATTCTACAGACGCTATTTCCTAGCAAGGAAGTGTCGCATTTACATTCATTTGAAGTGTAGATCAGGAATACATGACACTTCGCAAATCATATTATATCTTACTATGAAACACAGAAATGAGATGTGATATCGCGTTTTAAGAAGCATTAGAACTCTATTGCTACGATACCTAGACATCTGCAGACGCTATTTCCTAGCAAGGAAGTGTCGCATTTACATTCATTTGAAGTGTAGACGAGGAATACATGACACTTCGCAAATCATATTATATCTTACCATGAAACATAGAAATGAGATGCGATATCGCGTTTTAAGAAGCATTAGAATTCTATTGCTCCGATACGTAGACATCTGCAAACGCTATTTCCTTGCAAGGAAGTGTCACATTTACATTCATTTGAAGTGTATACGACGAATACATAACACTTTGCAAATCATATTACATCTTACCATGAAACGTAGAAATGAGATGCGATATCGCGTTTTAGGAAGCATTAGAACGCTATTGCTACGATACCTAGACTTCTGCAGACGCTATTTCCTAGCAAGGAAGTGTCGCATTTACATTCATTTGAATCGTAGACGAGGAATGCATAACACTTCACAAATCATATTATATCTTACCATGAAACATAGAAATGAGATGCGATATTGCGTTTTGAGAAGCATTAGAACCCTATCGCTACGATACCTAGACTTCTGCAGACGCTATTTCCTAGCAAGGAAGTGTCGCATTTACATTCATTTGAAGTGTAGACGAGGAATACATAACACTTCGCAAATCATATTATATCTTACCATGAAACATAGAAATGAGATACGATATCGCGTTTTAAGATGCATTAGAATTCTATTCCTACGATAGGTAGACACCTGCAGACGCTATTTCCTTGCAAGGAAGTGTCGCATTTACGTTCATTTGAAGTGTAGACGAGGAATACATAACACTTCGCAAATCATATTATATCTTACCATGAAACATAGAAATGCGATGCGATATCGCGTTTTAAGAAGCATTAGAACTCTATTGCTACGATTTCGCAGACATCTGCAGACGCTATCTCCTTGCAAGGAAGTGTCGTATTTACAATCATTTGAAGTGTAGACGAGGAATACATAACACTTCGCAAATCATATTATATCTGACCATGAAACATAGAAATGAGATGCGATATCGCGTTTTAAGTATCATAAGAACCCTATTGCTACGATACGTAGACATCTGCAGACGCCATTTCCTTGCAAGGAAGTGTGGCATTTACATTCATCTGAAGTGTAGACGAGGAATACATGACACTTCGCAAATCATATAATATCTTACGATGAAACATAGAAATGAGATGCGATATCGCGTTTTAAGAAGCATTAGAACTCTATTGCTACGATACGTAGACATCTGCAAACGCTATTTCTTTCCAAGTAGGTGTCGCATTTACATTCGTTTAAAGTGTAGACGATTAATACATAACACTTCGCAAATCATATTATATCTTACCAGGAAACATAGCAATGAGATGCGATATCGCGATTTAAGAAGCATTAGAACTCTATTGCTACGATACCTAGACATCTGCAAACGCTATTTCCTTGCAAGGAAGTGTCGCATTTACATTCATTTGAATCATAGACGAGGAATGCATAACACTTCGCAATGAATATTATATCTTATCATGAAACATAGATATGAGATGCAATATCTCGTTTTAAGAAGCATTTGAACTCTATTGCTACGTTACCTAGACATCTGCAGACGCAATTTCCTAGCAAGGAAGTGTCGCACTTACATTCATTTGAAGTGTAGACGAGGAATACATGACACTTCGCAAATCTTATTATATCTTACCATGAAACATAGAAATGAGATGCGATATCGCGTTTTAGGAAGCATTAGAACTCTATTGCTACGATAGGCAGACATCTGCAAACGCTATTTCTTTGCAAGGAAGTGTCGCATTTACATTCGTTTGAAGTGTAGGCGAGGAATACATAACACTTCGCAAATCGTGTTATATCTTACCATGAAACATAGAATTGAGATGCGATATCGCGTTTTAAGAAGCATTAGAACTCTATTGCTACGATACCTAGACATCTGCAGACGCTATTTCCTAACAAGGAAGTGTCGCATTTACTTTCATTTGAATCGTAGACGAGGAATGCATAACACTTCGCAATGAATATTATATCTGATCATGAAACATAGATATGAGATGCAATATCTCGTTTTAAGAAGCATTTGAACTCTATTTCTTCGATACGTAGACATCAGCAAACGCTATTTCCTTGCAAGGAAGTGTCGCACTTACATTCAATTGAAGTGTAGAGGAGGAATACATAACACTTCGCAAATCATATTACATCTTACCATGAAACATAGAAATGAGATGCGATATCGCGTTTTAAGAAGCATTAGAAAGCTATTGCTACGATACGTAGACATCTGCAAACGCTATTTCCTAGCGCGGAAATATCGCAGTCACATTCATTTGAAGTGTAGACGAGGAATACATGACACTTCGCAAATCATATTATATAGTACCATGAAACATAGAAATGAGATGCGATATCGAGTTTTAAGAAGCATTAGAAAGCTATTGCAACGATACGTAGACATCTGCAAACGCTATTTCCTAGCGAGGAAGTATCGCTATCACATTCATTTGAAGTGTAGACGAGGAATACATAACACTTCGCAGATCATGTTATATCTTGCCATGAAACATAGAAATGAGATGCGATATTGCGTTTTGAGAAGCATTAGAACTCTATCGCTACGATACCTAGACATCTGCAGACGCTATTTCCTAGCAAGGAAGTGTCGCATTTACGTTCATTTGATTCGTAGACGTAGAATGCATAACACTTCGCAATGAATAATATATCTTATCATGAAACATAGATATGTGATGCAATATCACGTTTTAAGAAGCATTTGAACTCTATTGCTTCGATACGTAGACATCTTCAAACGCTATTTCCTTGCAAGGAAGTGTCGCATTTACATTCATTTGAAGTGTAGACGAGGAATACTTAACACTTCGCAAATCATATTATATCTTACCATGAAACATAGAAATGAGATGCGATATCGCGTTTTAAGAAGCATTAGAACTCTATTGCTACGATAGGCAGACATCTGCAAACGCTATTTCCTTGCAAGGAAGTGTCGCATTTACATTCATTTGAAGTGTAGGCGAGGAATACATAACACTTCGCAAATCGTGTTATATCTTACCGTGAAACATAGAATTGAGATGCGATATCGCGTTTTAAGAAGCATTAGAACTCTATTGCTACGATACCTAGACATCTGCAGACGCTATTTCCTAGCAAGGAAGTGTCGCATTTACATTCATTTGAAGTGTAGACGAGGAATACATGACACTTCGCTAATCATATTATATCTTACCATGAAACATAGAAATGAGATGCGATATCGCGTTCTAAGAAGCATTAGAAAGCTATTGCTACGATACGTAGACATCTGCAAACGCTAATTTCTAGCGAGGAAATATCGCAGTCATATTCATTTGAAGTGTAGACGAGGAATACATGACACTTCGCAAATCATATTATATCTTACCATGAAACATAGAAATGAGATGCGATATCACGTTTTAAGAAGCATTAGAAAGCTATTGCAACGATACGTAGACATCTGCAAACGCTATTTCCTAGCGAGGAAGTATCGCATTCACATTCGTTTGAAGTGTAGAGACGAATACATAACACTTCGCAAATCATATTACATCTTACCATGAAACGTAGAAATGAGATGCGATATAGCGTTTTAGGAAGCATCAGAACTCGATTGCTACGATACCTGGACATCTGCAGACGCTATTTCCTAACAAGGAAGTGTCGCATTTACTTTCATTTGAATCGTAGACGAGGAATGCATAACACTTCGCAATGAATATTATATCTTATCATGAAACATAGATATGAGATGCAATATCTCGTTTTAAGAGGCATTTGAACTCTATTTCTTCGATACGTAGACATCAGCAAACGCTATTTCCTTGCAAGGAAGTGTCGCACTTACATTCATTTGAAGTGTAGAGGAGGAATACATAACACTTCGCAAATCATATTACATCTTACCATGAAACATAGAAATGAGATGCGATATCGCGTTCTAAGAAGCATTAGAAAGCTATTGCTACGATACGTAGACATCTGCAAACGCTAATTTCTAGCGAGGAAATATCGCAGTCACATTCATTTGAAGTGTAGACGAGGAATACATGACACTTCGCAAATCATATTATATCTTACCATGAAACATAGAAATGAGATGCGATATCACGTTTTAAGAAGCATTAGAAAGCTATTGCAACGATACGTAGACATCTGCAAACGCTATTTCCTAGCGAGGAAGTATCGCATTCACATTCATTTGAAGTGTAGACGACGAATACATAACACTTCGCAAATCATATTACATCTTACCATGAAACGTAGAAATGAGATGCGATATAGCGTTTTAGGAAGCATTAGAACTCGATTGCTACGATACCTGGACATCTGCAGACGCTATTTCCTAACAAGGAAGTGTCGCATTTACTTTCATTTGAATCGTAGACGAGGAATGCATAACACTTCGCAATGAATATTATATCTTATCATGAAACATAGATATGAGATGCAATATCTCGTTTTAAGAAGCATTTGAACTCTATTTCTTCGATACGTAGACATCAGCAAACGCTATTTCCTTGCAAGGAAGTGTCGCACTTACATTCAATTGAAGTGTAGAGGAGGAATACATAACACTTCGCAAATCATATTACATCTTACCATGAAACATAGAAATGAGATGCGATATCGCGTTTTAAGAAGCATTAGAAAGCTATTGCTACGATACGTAGACATCTGCAAACGCTATTTCCTAGCGCGGAAATATCGCAGTCACATTCATTTGAAGTGTAGACGAGGAATACATGACACTTCGCAAATCATATTATATAGTACCATGAAACATAGAAATGAGATGCGATATCGAGTTTTAAGAAGCATTAGAAAGCTATTGCAACGATACGTAGACATCTGCAAACGCTATTTCCTAGCGAGGAAGTATCGCTATCACATTCATTTGAAGTGTAGACGAGGAATACATAACACTTCGCAGATCATGTTATATCTTGCCATGAAACATAGAAATGAGATGCGATATTGCGTTTTGAGAAGCATTAGAACTCTATCGCTACGATACCTAGACATCTGCAGACGCTATTTCCTAGCAAGGAAGTGTCGCATTTACGTTCATTTGAATCGTAGACGTAGAATGCATAACACTTCGCAATGAATAATATATCTTATCATGAAACATAGATATGTGATGCAATATCACGTTTTAAGAAGCATTTGAACTCTATTGCTTCGATACGTAGACATCTTCAAACGCTATTTCCTTGCAAGGAAGTGTCGCATTTACATTCATTTGAAGTGTAGACGAGGAATACTTAACACTTCGCAAATCATATTATATCTTACCATGAAACATAGAAATGAGATGCGATATCGCGTTTTAAGAAGCATTAGAACTCTATTGCTACGATAGGCAGACATCTGCAAACGCTATTTCCTTGCAAGGAAGTGTCGCATTTACATTCATTTGAAGTGTAGGCGAGGAATACATAACACTTCGCAAATCGTGTTATATCTTACCGTGAAACATAGAATTGAGATGCGATATCGCGTTTTAAGAAGCATTAGAACTCTATTGCTACGATACCTAGACATCTGCAGACGCTATTTCCTAGCAAGGAAGTGTCGCATTTACATTCATTTGAAGTGTAGACGAGGAATACATGACACTTCGCTAATCATATTATATCTTACCATGAAACATAGAAATGAGATGCGATATCGCGTTTTAAGAAGCATTAGAACTCTATTGCTACGATACCTAGACATCTGCAGACGCTTTTTCCTAGCGAGGAAGTATCGCATTCACATTCATTTGAAGTGTAGACGAGGAATACATAACACTTCGCAAATCATGTTATATCTTACCATGAAACATAGAAATGAGATGCGATATTGCGTTTTGAGAAGCATTAGAACTCTATCGCTATGATACCTAGACATCTGCAGACGCTATTTCCTAGCAAGGAAGTGTCGCATTTACATTCATTTGAAGTGTAGACGAGGAATACATAACACTTCGCAAATCATGTTATATCTTACCATGAAACATAGAAATGAGATGCGATATTGCGTTTTGAGAAGCATTAGAACTCTATCGCTATGATACCTAGACATCTGCAGACGCTATTTCCTAGCAAGGAAGTGTCGCATTTACATTCATTTGAATCATAGGTGAGGAACGCATAACACTTCGCAATGAATATTATATCTTATCATGAAACATAGATATGAGATGCAATATCTCGTTTTAAGGAGCATTTGAACTCTATTGCTACGATACCTAGAATTCTGCAGACGCTATTTCCTAGCAAGGAAGTGTCGCATTTACGTTCATTTGAAGTGTAGACGAGGAATACATGACACTTCGCAAATCATATTATATCTTACTATGAAACACAGAAATGAGATAGGATATCGCGTTTTAAGAAGCATTAGAACTCTATTGCTACGATACCTAGACATCTGCAGACGCTATTTCCTAGCAAGGAAGTGTCGCATTTACATTCACTTGAAGTGTAGACGAGGAATACATGAAACTTCGCAAATCATATTATATCTTACCATGAAACATAGAAATGAGATGCGACATCGCGTCTTAAGAAGCATTAGAACACTATTGCTACGATACCTAGACATCTGCAGACGCTATTTCCTAGCAAGGAAGTCTCGCATTTACATTCATTTGAAGTGTAGACGAGGAATACATGACACTTCGCAAATCATATTATATCTTACCATGAAACATAGAAATGAGATGCGATATCGCGTTTTAAGAAGCATTAGAACACTATTGCTACGATATCTAGTCATCTGCAGACGCTATTTCCGAGCAAGGAAGTATCGCATTCACATTCATTTGAAGTGTAGACGACGAATACATAACACTTCGCAAATCATATTACATCTTACCATGAAAGGTAGAAATGAGATGCGATATCGCGTTTTAGGAAGCATTAGAACTCGATTGCTACGATAGCTGGACATCTGCAGACGCTATTTCCTAACAAGGAAGTGTCGCATTTACTTTCATTTGAATCGTAGACGAGGAATGCATAACACTTCGCAATGAATATTATATCTTATCATGAAACATAGATATGAGATGCAATATCTCGTTTTAAGAAGCATTTGAACTCTATTTCTTCGATACGTAGACATCAGCAATCGCTATTTCCTTGCAAGGAAGTGTCGCACTTACATTCATTTGATGTGTAGACGAGGAATACATGACACTTCGCAAATCATATTATATCTTACCATGAAACATAGAAATGAGATGCGATATCGCGTTTTGAGAAGCATTTGAACTCTATTGCTACGATACCTAGACATCTGCAGACGCTATTTCCTAGCAAGGAAGTGTCGCATTTACATTCATTTGAAGTGTAGACGAGGAATACATGACACTTCGCAAATCATATAATATCTTACCATGAAACATAGAAATGAGATGCGATATCGCGTTTTGAGAAGCATCAGAAATCCATTGCTACGGTACGTAGACATCTGCAAACGATATTTCCTTGCAAGAAAGTGTCGCATTTACATTCATTTGAAGTGTAGACGAGGAATACACCACACTTCGCAAATCATGTTATATCTTACCATGAAACATAGAAATGAGATGCGATATCGCGTTTTAAGAATCATAAGAACTCCATCGCTACGATACCTAGACATCTGCAGACGCTATTTCCTAGCAAGGAAGTGTCGCATTTACATTCATTTGAAGTGTAGACGAGGAATACATAACACTTCGCAAATCATATTATATCTTACCATGAAACATAGAAGTGAGATGCGATATCGCGTTTTAAGAATCATAAGAACTCTATTGCTACGATACGTAGATATCTGCAAACGATATTTCCTTGCAAGGAAGTGTCGCATTTACATTCATTTGAATCGTAGACGAGGAATACATAACACTTCGCAATGAATATTATATCTTATCATGAAACGTAGATATGGGATGCAATATCTCGTCTTAAGAAGCATTTGAACTCTATTGCTTCGATACGTAGACATCTGCAAACGCTATTTCCTTGCAAGGAAGTGTCGCATTTACATTCATTTGAAGTGTAGACGAGGAATACATAACACACCGCAAATCATATTATATCTTACCATGAAACATAGAAATGAGATGCGATATCGCGTTTTAAGAATCATAAGAACACTATTGCTACGATACGTAGACATCTGCAAACGCTATTTCCTTGCAAGAAAGTGTCGCATTTACATTCATTTGAAGTGTAGACGACGGATACATAACACTTCGCAAATCATATTATACCTTACCATGAAACATAGAAATGAGATGCGATATCGCGTTTTAAGAATCATAAGAACACTATTGCTACGATACGTAGACATCTGCAAACGCTATTTCCTAGCGAGGAAGTGTCGCATTCACATTCATTTGAAGTGTAGACGAGGAATACATAACACTCCGCAAATCATATTATATCTTACCATGAAACGTAGAAATGTGATGCGATATCGCGTTTTAAGAATCATAAGAACTCTATTGCTACGATACGTAGACATCTGCAAACGCTATTTCCTTGCAAAGAAGTTTCGCATTTACATTCATTTGAAGTGTAGACGAGGAATACATAACACTTCGCAAATCATATTATATCTTACCATGAAACATAGAAATGAGATGCGACATCGCGTTCTAAGAAGCATTAGAACACTACTGCTACGATAGGTAGACATTTGCAAACGCTATTTCCTTGCAAGGAAGTGTCGCATTTACATTCATTTGAAGTGTAGACGAGGAATACATAAAACTTCGCAAATCATATTATATCTTACCATGAAACATAGAAATGAGATGCGATATCGCGTTTTAAGAAGCATCAGAAATCCATTGCTACGATACGTAGACAACTGCAAACGCTATT
Organism: Xylocopa sonorina; assembly: GCF_050948175.1. Taxonomy (NCBI): domain Eukaryota; kingdom Metazoa; phylum Arthropoda; class Insecta; order Hymenoptera; family Apidae; genus Xylocopa; species Xylocopa sonorina. The sequence continues at coordinate 45,627 of NW_027490537.1, read as the reverse complement.
TCCTTGCAAGAAAGTGTCGCATTTACATTCATTTGAAGTTTAGACGAGGAATACATAACACTTCGCAAATAATATTATATCTTACCATGAAACATAGAAATGTGATGCGATAGCGCGTTTTAAGAATCATAAGAATTCTATTGCTACGATACGTAGACATCTGCAAACGCTATTTTCTTCCAAAGAAGTGTCGCATTTACATTCATTTGAAGTGTAGACGAGGAATACATAAAACTTCGCAAATCACATTATATCTTACCATGAAACATAGAAATGAGGTGCGACATCGCGTTCTAAGAAGCATTAGAACACTACTGCTACGATAGATGGACATTTGCAAACGCTATTTCCTTGCAAGGAAGTGCCGCATTTACATTCATTTGAAGTGTAGAAGAGGAATACATAACACTCCGCAAATCATATTATATCTTACCATGAAACATAGAAATGAGATGCGATATCGCGTTTTAGGAATCATAAGAACACTATTGCTACGATACGTAGATATCTGCAAACGCTATTTCCTTGCAAAGAAGTGTCCCATTTACATTCATTTGAAGTGTAGACGAGGAATACATAACACTTCGCAAATCATATTATATCTTACCATGAAACATAGAAATGAGATGCGATATCGCGTTTTAAGAAGCATTAGAACTCTATTGCTACGATACGTAGACATCTGCAAACGCTATTTCCTAGCGAGGAAGTGTCGCATTCACATTCATTTGAAGTGTAGACGAGGAATACATAACACTTCGCAAATCATATTATATCTTACCATTAAACATAGAAATGAGATGCGATATCGCGTTTTAAGAATCATAAGAACTCTATTGCAACGATACGTAGACATCTGCAAACGCTATTTCCTTGCAAAGAAGTGTCGCATTTACATTCATTTGAAGTGTAGACGAGGAATACATAACACTTCGCAAATCATATTATATCTTACCATGAAACATAGAAATGAGATGCGACATCGCGTTCTAAGAAGCATTAGAACACTACTGCTACGATAGGTAGACATTTGCAAACGCTATTTCCTTGCAAGGAAGTGTCGCATTTACATTCATTTGAAGTGTAGACGAGGAATACATAAAACTTCGCAAATCATATTATATCTTACCATGAAACATAGAAATGAGATGCGATATCGCGTTTTAAGAAGCATCAGAAATCCATTGCTACGATACGTAGACAACTGCAAACGCTATTTCCTTGCAAGAAAGTGTCGCATTTACATTCATTTGAAGTGTAGACGACGGATACATAACACTTCGCAAATCATATTATATTATACCTTACCATGAAACATAGAAATGAGATGCGATATCGCGTTTTAGGAATCATAAGAACTCCATTGCTACGATACGTAGACATCTGCAAACGCTATTTCCTTGCAAGGAAGTGTGGCATTTACATTCATTTGATGTGTAGACGAGGAATACATAACACTTCGCAAATCATATTATATCTTATCATGAAACATAGAAATGTGTTGCGATATCGCGTTTTAAGAAGTATTAGAACTCCACTGCTACGATACGTAGACATCTGGAAACGCTATTTCCTAGCGAGGAAGTGTCGCATTCACATTCATTTGAAGTGTAGACGAGGAATACATAACACTTCGCAAATCATATTATATCTTACCATGAAACATAGAAATGAGATGCGATATCGCGTTTTAAGAAGCATTAGAACTCTATTGCTACGATACCTAGACATCTGCAGACGCTATTTCCTAGCAAGCAAGTGTGGCATTTACATTCATTTGAAGTGTAGACGAGGAATACATGACACTTCGCAAATCATATAATATCTAACCATGAAACATAGAAATGAGATGCGATATCGCGTTTTAAGAATCATAAGAACTCTATTGCTACGATACGTAGACATCTGGAAACGCTATTTCCTTGCAAGGAAGTGTCGCATTTACATTCATTTGAAGTGTAGACGACGGATACATAACACTTCGCAAATCATATTATACCTTACCATGAAGCATAGAAATGAGATGCGATATCGCGTTTTAAGAATCATAAGAACTCCATTGCTACGATACGTAGACATCTGCAAACGCTATTTCCTTGCAAGGAAGTGTCGCATTTACATTCATTTGAAGTGTAGACGAGGAATACATAACACTTCGCAAATCATATTATATCTTATCATGAAACATAGAAATGAGTTGCGATATCGCGTTTTAAGAAGCATTAGAACTCCACTGCTACGATACGTAGACATCTGGAAACGCTATTCCCTAGCGAGGAAGTGTCGCATTCACATTCATTTGAAGTGTAGACGAGGAATACATAACACTCCGCAAATCATATTATATCTTACCATGAAACATAGAAATGAGATGCGATATCGCGTTTTAAGAAGCATTAGAACTCTATTGCTACGATACCTAGACATCTGCAGACGCTATTTCCTAGCAAGGAAGTGTGGCATTTCCATTCATTTGAAGTGTAGACGAGGAATACATGACACTTCGCAAATCATATTATACCTTACCATGAAACATAGAAATGAGATGCGATATCGCGTTTTAAGAATCATAAGAACTCTATTGCTACGATACGTAGACATCTGCAAACGCTATTTCCTAGCGAGGAAGTGTCGCATTCACATTCATTTGAAGTGTAGACGAGGAATACATAACACTCCGCAAATCATATTATATCTTACCATGAAACATAGAAATGTGATGCGATATCGCGTTTTAAGAATCATAAGAACTCTATTGCTACGATACGTAGACATCTGCAAACGCTATTTCCTTGCAAAGAAGTGTCGCATTTACATTCATTTGAAGTGTAGACGAGGAATACATAACACTTCGCAAATCATATTATATCTTACCATGAAACATAGAAATGAGATGCGACATCGCGTTCTAAGAAGTATTAGAACACTACTGCTACGATAGGTAGACATTTGCAAACGCTATTTCCTTGCAAGGAAGTGTCGCATTTACATTCATTTGAAGTGTAGACGAGGAATACATAAAACTTCGCAAATCATATTATATCTTACCATGAAACATAGAAATGAGATGCGATATCGCGTTTTAAGAAGCATCAGAAATCCATTGCTACGATACGTAGACAACTGCAAACGCTATTTCCTTGCAAGAAAGTGTCGCATTTACATTCATTTGAAGTGTAGACGAGGAATACATAACACTTCGCAAATCATATTATATCTTACCATGAAACATAGAAATGTGATGCGATAGCGCGTTTTAAGAATCATAAGAATTCTATTGCTACGATACGTAGACATCTGCAAACGTTATTTCCTTCCAAAGATGTGTCCCATTTACATTCATTTGAAGTGTAGACGAGGAATACATAAAACTTCGCAAATCATATTATATCTTACCATGAAACATAGAAATGAGGTGCGACATCGCGTTCTAAGATGCACTAGAACACTACTGCTACGATAGGTAGACATTTGCAAACGCTATTTCCTTGCAAGGAAGTGCCGCATTTACATTCATTTGAAGTGTAGACGAGGAATACATAACACTCCGCAAATCATATTATATCTTACCATGAAACATAGAAATGAGATGCGATATCGCGTTTTAAGAATCATAAGAACACTATTGCTACGATACGTAGATATCTGCAAACGCTATTTCCTTGCAAAGAAGTGTAGCATTTAAATTCATTTGAAGTGTAGACGAGGAGTACATAACACTTCGCAAATCATATTATATCTTACCATGAAACATAGAAATGAGATTCGATATCGCGTTTTAAGAATCATAAGAACTCTATTGCTACGATACGTAGACATCTGCAAACGCTATTTCCTTGCAAGGAAGTGTCGCATTTACATTCATTTGAAGTGTAGATGAGGAATACATAACACTTCGCAAATCATATTATATCTTACCATGAAACATAGAAATGAGATGCGATATCGCGTTTTGAGTAGCATCAGAAATCCATTGCTACGGTACGTAGACATCTGCAAACGCTATTTCCTTGCAAGAAAGTGTCGCATTTACATTCATTTGAAGTGTAGACGACGGATACATAACACTTCGCAAATCATATTATATTATACCTTACCATGAAACATAGAAATGAGATGCGATATCGCGTTTTAAGAATCATAAGAACTCCATTGCTACGATACGTAGACATCTGCAAACGCTATTTCCTTGCAAGGAAGTGTCGCATTTACATTCATTTGATGTGTAGACGAGGAATACATAACACTTCGCAAATCAAATTGTATCTTATCATGAAACATAGAAATGAGTTGCGATATCGCGTTTTAAGAAGCATTAGAACTCCACTGCTACGATACGTAGACATCTGGAAACGCTATTTCCTAACGAGGAAGTGTCGCATTCACATTCATTTGAAGTGTAGACGAGGAATACATAACACTTCGCAAATCATATTATATCTTACCATGAAACATAGAAATGAGATGCGATATCGCGTTTTAAGAAGCATTAGAACTCTATTGCTACGATACCTAGACATCTGCAGACGCTATTTCCTAGCAAGGAAGTGTGGCATTTACATTCATTTGAAGTGTAGACGAGGAATACATGACACTTCGCAAATCATATAATATCTTACCATGAAACATAGAAATGGGATGCGATATCGCGTTTTAAGAAGCATCAGAAATCCATTGCTACGGTACGTAGACATCTGCAAACGCTATTTCCTTGCAAGAAAGTGTCGCATTTACATTCATTTGAAGTGTAGACGACGGATACATAACACTTCGCAAATCATATTATACCTTACCATGAAACATAGAAATGAGATGCGATATCGCGTTTTAAGAATCATAAGAACTCTATTGCTACGATACGTAGACATCTGCAAACGCTATTTCCTAGCGAGGAAGTGTCGCACTCACATTCATTTGAAGTGTAGACGAGGAATACATAACACTCCGCAAATCATATTATATCTTACCATGAAACATAGAAATGTGATGCGATATCGCGTTTTTAGAATCATAAGAACTCTATTGCTACGATACGTAGACATCTGCAAACGCTATTTCCTTGCAAAGAAGTGTCGCATTTACATTCATTTGAAGTGTAGACGAGGAATACATAACACTTCGCAAATCATATTATATCTTACCATGAAACATAGAAATGAGATGCGACATCGCGTTCTAAGAAGGATTAGAACACTACTGCTACGATAGGTAGACATTTGCAAACGCTATTTCCTTGCAAGGAAGTGTCGCATTTACATTCATTTGAAGTGTAGACGAGGAATACATAACACTTCGCAAATCATATTATATCTTACCATGAAACATAGAAATGTGATGCGATAGCGCGTTTTAAGAATCATAAGAATACTATTGCTACGATACGTAGACATCTGCAAACGCTATTTCCTTCCAAAGAAGTGTCGCATTTACATTCATATGAAGTGTAGACGAGGAATACATAAAACTTCGCAAATCATATTATATCTTACCATGAAACATAGAAATGAGGTGCGACATCGCGTCCTAAGAAGCATTAGAACACTACTGCTACGATAGGTAGACATTTGCAAACGCTATTTCCTTGCGAGGAAGTGCCGCATTTACATTCATTTGAAGTGTAGACGAGGAATACATAACACTTCGCAAATCATATTATATCTTACCATGAAACATAGAAATGAGATGCGATATCGCGTTTTAAGAATCATAAGAACACTATTGCTACGATACGTAGATATCTGCAAACGCTATTTCCTTGCAAAGAAGTGTCGCATTTACATTCATTTGAAGTGTAGACGAGGAGTACATAACACTTCGCAAATCATATTATATCTTACCATGAAACATAGAAATGAGATTCGATATCGCGTTTTAAGAATCATAAGAACTCTATTGCTACGATACGTAGACATCTGCAAACGCTATTTCCTTGCAAGGAAGTGTCGCATTTACATTCATTTGAAGTGTAGATGAGGAATACATAACACTTCGCAAATCATATTATATCTTACCATGAAACATAGAAATGAGATGCGATATCGCGTTTTGAGAAGCATCAGCAATCCATTGCTACGGTACGTAGACATCTGCAAACGCTATTTCCTTGCAAGAAAGTGTCGCATTTACATTCATTTGAAGTGTAGACGACGGATACATAACACTTCGCAAATCGTATTATATTATACCTTACCATGAAACATAGAAATGAGATGCGATATCGCGTTTTAAGAATCATAAGAACTCCATTGCTTCAATACGTAGACATCTGCAAACGCTATTTCCTTGCAAGGAAGTGTCGCATTTACATTCATTTGAAGTGTAGACGAGGAATACATAACACTTCGCAAATCATATTATATCTTACCATGAAACATAGAAATGAGATGCGATATCGCGTTTTAAGAAGCATCAAAAATCCATTGCTACGGTGCGTAGACATCTGCAAACGCTATTTCCTTGCAAGAAAGTGTCGCATTCACATTCATTTGAAGTGTAGACGAGGAATACATAACACTTCGCAAATCATATTATATCTTACCATGAAACATAGAAATGAGATGCGATATCGCGTTTTAAGAAGCATTAGAACTCTATTGCTACGATACCTAGACATCTGCAGACGCTATTTCCTAGCAAGGAAGTGTGGCATTTACGTTCATTTGAAGTGTAGACGAGGAATACATGACACTTCGCAAATCATATAATATCTTACCATGAAACATAGAAATGAGATGCGATATCGCGTTTTAAGAATCATAAGAACTCTATTGCTACGATACGTAGACATCTGCAAACGCTATTTCCTTGCAAGGAAGTGTCGCATTTACATTCATTTGATGTGTAGACGAGGAATACATAACACTTCGCAAATCATATTATATCTTACCATGAAACATAGAAATGAGATGCGATATCGCGTTTTAAGAAGCATTTGAACTCCATTGCTACGATACCTAGACATCTGCAGACGCTATTTCCTAGCAAGGAAGTGTCGCAATTACATTCATTTGAAGTGTAGACGAGGAATACATGACACTTCGCAAATCATATAATATCTTACCATGAAACATAGAAATGAGATGCGATATCGCGTTTTGAGAAGCATCAGAAATCCATTGCTACGGTACGTAGACATCTGCAAACGCTATTTCCTTGCAAGAAAGTGTCGCATTTACATTCATTTGAAGTGTAGACGACGGATACATAACACTTCGCAAATCATATTATACCTTACCATGAAGCATAGAAATGAGATGCGATATCGCGTTTTAAGAATCATAAGAACTCCATTGCTACGATACGTAGACATCTGCAAACGCTATTTCCTTGCAAGGAAGTGTCGCATTTACATTCATTTGAAGTGTAGACGAGGAATACATAACACTTCGCAAATCATATTATATCTTACCATGAAACATAGAAATGAGATGCGATATCGCGTTTTAAGAAGCATCAAAAATCCATTGCTACGGTGCGTAGACATCTGCAAACGCTATTTTCTAGCAAGAAAGTGCCGCATTTACATTCATTTGAAGTGTAGACGACGGATACATAACACTTCGCAAATCATATTATACCTTACCATGAAACATAGAAATGAGATGCGATATCGCGTTTTAAGAATCATAAGAACTCCATTGCTACGATACGTAGACATCTGCAAACGCTATTTCCTTGCAAGGAAGTGTCGCATTTACATTCATTTGATGTGTAGACGAGGAATACATAACACTTCGCAAATCATATTGTATCTTATCATGAAACATAGAAATGAGTTGCGATATCGCGTTTTAAGAAGCATTAGAACTCCACTGCTACGATACGTAGACATCTGGAAACGCTATTTCCTAGCGAGGAAGTGTCGCATTCACATTCATTTGAAGTGTAGACGAGGAATACATAACACTTCGCAAATCATATTATATCTTACCATGAAACATAGAAATGAGATGCGATATCGCGTTTTAAGAAGCATTAGAACTCTATTGCTACGATACCTAGACATCTGCAGACGCTATTTCCTAGCAAGGAAGTGTGGCATTTACATTCATTTGAAGTGTAGACGAGGAATACATGACACTTCGCAAATCATATAATATCTTACCATGAAACATAGAAATGGGATGCGATATCGCGTTTTAAGAAGCATCAGAAATCCATTGCTACGGTACGTAGACATCTGCAAACGCTATTTCCTTGCAAGAAAGTGTCGCATTTACATTCATTTGAAGTGTAGACGACGGATACATAACACTTCGCAAATCATATTATACCTTACCATGAAACATAGAAATGAGATGCGATATCGCGTTTTAAGAATCATAAGAACTCTATTGCTACGATACGTAGATATCTGCAAACGCTATTTCCTAGCGAGGAAGTGTCGCATTCATATTCATTTGAAGTGTAGACGAGGAATACATAACACTCCGCAAATCATATTATATCTTACCATGAAACATAGAAATGAGATGCGATATCGCGTTTTGAGTAGCATCAGAACTCCACTGCTACGATACGTAGACATCTGGAAACGCTATTTCCTAGCGAGGAAGTGTCGCATTCACATTCATTTGAAGTGTAGACGAGGAATACATAACACTTCGCAAATCATATTATATCTTACCATGAAACATAGAAATGAGATGCGATATCGCGTTTTAAGAAGCATTAGAACTCTATTGCTACGATACGTAGACATCTGCAAACGCTATTTCCTTGCAAGGAAGTGTCGCATTTACATTCATTTGAAGTGTAGACGAGGAATACATAACACTTCGCAAATCATATTATATCTTACCATGAAACATAGAAATGAGATGCGATATCGCGTTTTAAGAAGCATCAAAAATCCATTGCTACGGTGCGTAGACATCTGCAAACGCTATTTCCTTGCAAGAAAGTGTCGCATTCACATTCATTTGAAGTGTAGACGAGGAATACATAACACTTCGCAAATCATATTATATCTTACCATGAAACATAGAAATGAGATGCGATATCGCGTTTTAAGAAGCATTAGAACTCTATTGCTACGATACCTAGACATCTGCAGACGCTATTTCCTAGCAAGGAAGTGTGGCATTTACATTCATTTGAAGTGTAGACGAGGAATACATGACACTTCGCAAATCATATAATATCTTACCATGAAACATAGAAATGAGATGCGATATCGCGTTTTAAGAATCATAAGAACTCTATTGCTACGATACGTAGACATCTGCAAACGCTATTTCCTTGCAAGGAAGTGTCGCATTTACATTCATTTGATGTGTAGACGAGGAATACATAACACTTCGCAAATCATATTATATCTTACCATGAAACATAGAAATGAGATGCGATATCGCGTTTTAAGAAGCATTTGAACTCCATTGCTACGATACCTAGACATCTGCAGACGCTATTTCCTAGCAAGGAAGTGTCGCATTCACATTCATTTGAAGTGTAGACGAGGAATACATAACACTTCGCAAATCATATTATATCTTACCATGAAACATAGAAATGAGATGCGATATCGCGTTTTAAGAAGCATTAGAACTCTATTGCTACGATACCTAGACATCTGCAGACGCTATTTCCTAGCAAGGAAGTGTGGCATTTACATTCATTTGAAGTGTAGACGAGGAATACATGACACTTCGCAAATCATATTATACCTTACCATGAAACATAGAAATGAGATGCGATATCGCGTTTTAAGAATCATAAGAACTCTATTGCTACGATACGTAGACATCTGCAAACGCTATTTCCTAGCGAGGAAGTGTCGCATTCACATTCATTTGAAGTGTAGACGAGGAATACATAACACTCCGCAAATCATATTATATCTTACCATGAAACATAGAAATGTGATGCGATATCGCGTTTTAAGAATCATAAGAACTCTATTGCTACGATACGTAGACATCTGCAAACGCTATTTCCTTGCAAAGAAGTGTCGCATTTACATTCATTTGAAGTGTAGACGAGGAATACATAACACTTCGCAAATCATATTATATCTTACCATGAAACATAGAAATGAGGTGCGACATCGCGTTCTAAGAAGCATTAGAACACTACTGCTACGATAGGTAGACATTTGCAAACGCTATTTCCTTGCAAGGAAGTGCCGCATTTACATTCATTTGAAGTGTAGACGAGGAATACATAACACGCCGCAAATCATATTATATCTTACCATGAAACATAGAAATGAGATGCGATATCGCGTTTTAAGAATCATAAGAACACTATTGCTACGATACGTAGATATCTGCAAACGCTATTTCCTTGCAAAGAAGTGTCGCACTTACATTCATTTGAAGTGTAGACGAGGAGTACATAACACTTCGCAAATCATATTATATCTTACCATGAAACATAGAAATGAGATTCGATATCGCGTTTTAAGAATCATAAGAACTCTATTGCTACGATACGTAGACATCCGCAAACGCTATTTCCTTGCAAGGAAGTGTCGCATTTACATTCATTTGAAGTGTAGATGAGGAATACATAACACTTCGCAAATCATATTATATCTTACCATGAAACATAGAAATGAGATGCGATATCGCGTTTTGAGAAGCATCAGAAATCCATTGCTACGGTACGTAGACATCTGCAAACGCTATTTCCTTGCAAGGAAGTGTCGCATTTACATTCATTTGATGTGTAGACGAGGAATACATAACACTTCGCAAATCATATTATATCTTACCATGAAACATAGAAATGAGATGCGATATAGCGTTTTAAGAAGCATTTGAACTCTATTGCTACGATACCTAGACATCTGCAGACGCTATTTCCTAGCAAGGAAGTGTCGCATTTACATTCATTTGAAGTGTAGACGAGGAATACATGACACTTCGCAAATCATGTAATATCTTACCATGAAACATAGAAATGAGATGCGATATCGCGTTTTGTGAAGCATCAGAAATCCATTGCTACGGTACGTAGACATCTGCAAACGCTATTTCCTTGCAAGAAAGTGTCGCATTTACATTCATTTGAAGTGTAGACGACGGATACATAACACTTCGCAAATCATATTATATTATACCTTACCATGAAACATAGAAATGAGATGCGATATCGCGTTTTAAGAATCATAAGAACTCCATTGCTACGATACGTAGACATCTGCAAACGCTATTTCCTTGCTAGGAAGTGTCGCATTTACATTCATTTGAAGTGTAGACGAGGAATACATAACACTTCGCAAATCATATTATATCTTATCATGAAACATAGAAATGAGTTGCGATATCGCGTTTTAAGAAGCATTAGAACTCCACTGCTACGATACGTAGACATCTGGATACGCTTTTTCCTAGCGAGGAAGTGTCGCATTCACATTCATTTGAAGTGTAGACGAGGAATACATAGCACTTCGCAAATCATATTATATCTTACCATGAAACATAGAAATGAGATGCGATATCGCGTTTTAAGAAGCATTAGAACTCTATTGCTACGATACCTAGACATCTGCAGACGCTATTTCCTAGCAAGGAAGTGTGGCATTTACATTCATTTGAAGTGTAGACGAGGAATACATGACACTTCGCAAATCATATAATATCTTACCATGAAACATAGAAATGAGATGCGATATCGCGTTTTAAGAATCATAAGAACTCTATTGCTACGATACGTAGACATCTGCAAACGCTATTTCCTTGCAAGGAAGTGTCGCATTTACATTCATTTGATGTGTAGACGAGGAATACATGACACTTCGCAAATCATATAATATCTTACCATGAAACATAGAAATGAGATGCGATATCGCGTTTTGTGAAGCATCAGAAATCCATTGCTACGGTACGTAGACATCTGCAAACGCTATTTCCTTGCAAGAAAGTGTCGCATTTACATTCATTTGAAGTGTAGACGACGGATACATAACACTTCGCAAATCATATTATACCTTACCATGAAGCATAGAAATGAGATGCTATATCGCGTTTTAAGAATCATAAGAACTCCATTGCTACGATACGTAGACATCTGCAAACGCTATTTCCTTGCAAGGAAGTGTCGCATTTACATTCATTTGAAGTGTAGACGAGGAATACATAACACTTCGCAAATCATATTATATCTTACCATGAAACATAGAAATGAGATGCGATATCGCGTTTTAAGAAGCATCAGAAATCCATTGCTACGGTACGTAGACATCTGCAAACGCTATTTCCTTGCAAGAAAGTGTCGCATTTACATTCATTTGAAGTGTAGACGACGGATACATAACACTTCGCAAACCATATTATACCTTACCATGAAACATAGAAATGAGATGCGATATCGCGTTTTAAGAATCATAAGAACACCATTGCTACGATACGTAGACATCTGCAAACGCTATTTCCTTGCAAGGAAGTGGCGCATTTACATTCATTTGATGTGTAGACGAGGAATACATAACACTTCGCAAATCATATTATATCTTATCATGAAACATAGAAATGAGTTGCGATATCGCGTTTTAAGAAGCATTAGAACTCCACTGCTACGATACGTAGACATCTGGAAACGCTATTTCCTAGCGAGGAAGTGTCGCATTCACATTCATTTGAAGTGTAGACGAGGAATACATAACACTTCGCAAATCATATTATATCTTACCATGAAACATAGAAATGAGATGCGATATCGCGTTTTAAGAAGCATTAGAACTCTATTGCTACGATACCTAGACATCTGCAGACGCTATTTCCTAGCAAGGAAGTGTGGCATTTACATTCATTTGAAGTGTAGACGAGGAATACATGACACTTCGCAAATCATATAATATCTTACCATGAAACATAGAAATGGGAGGCGATATCGCGTTTTAAGAAGCATCAGAAATCCATTGCTACGGTACGTAGACATCTGCAAACGCTATTTCCTTGCAAGAAATTGTCGCATTTACATTCATTTGAAGTGTAGACGACGGATACATAACACTTCGCAAATCATATTATACCTTACCATGAAACATAGAAATGAGATGCGATATCGCGTTTTAAGAATCATAAGAACTCTATTGCTACGATACGTAGACATCTGCAAACGCTATTTCCTAGCGAGGAAGTGTCGCATTCACATTCATTTGAAGTGTAGACGAGGAATACATAACACTCCGCAAATCATATTATATCTTACCATGAAACATAGAAATGTGATGCGATATCGCGTTTTAAGAATCATAAGAACTCTATTGCTACGATACGTAGACATCTGCAAACGCTATTTCCTTGCAAAGAAGTGTCGCATTTACATTCATTTGAATTGTAGACGAGGAATACATAACACTTCGCAAATCATAATATATCTTACCATGAAACATAGAAATGAGATGCGACATCGCGTTCTAAGAAGGATTAGAACACTACTGCTACGATAGGTAGACATTTGCAAACGCTATTTCCTTGCAAGGAAGTGTCGCATTTACATTCATTTGAAGTGTAGACGAGGAATACATAAACTTCGCAATGAATATTACATCTTATCATGAAATACAGAAGTGAGATGCGGTATCTCGTTTTAAGAAGCATTTGAACTCTAGTGCTTCGATACGTAGAAATCTGGAAACGCTATTTCCTTGCAAGGAAGTGTCGCATTTACATTCTTTTGAAGTGAATGCGAGGTTTACATGACACATCGCAATGAATATTATACCTTATCATGGAACATAGAAATGAGATGCGATATCAAGTCTTAAGAAGCATTAGGACTCCATACCTACGATACGTAGACATCTGCAACCGCTATTTCCTAGCAAGAAAGTGTCGCATTTACATTCATTTGAAGTGTAAACGAGGAATACATAACACTTCGCAATGAATATTATATCTTATCATGAAACATAGAAACGAGATACGATATCGCGATTTAAGAAGCATTAGAACTCTATTGCTACGATACGTAGACATCTGCAAACGATATCTCCTGTCAAGGATGTGTCGCATTTACATTCATTTGAAGCATAGACGAGGAATACATGACACTTCGCAATGAATAACATATCTTATCATGAAACATAGGAGTCATTTGCGATATCACGTTTTAAGGAGCACTAGAACACTCTCCCTACGATACGTAGACATCTGCAATCGCTATTTCCTTGCAAGGAAGTGTCGCATTTACATTCATTTGAAGCGTAGACGAGGAATATATAACACTTCGCAGTGAACATTGCATCTTATCATGAAACATAGACATGAGATGCGATATCTCGTTTTAAGAAGCATTTGAAGTCCATTGCTTCGATACGTAGACATATGCAAACGCTATTTCCTTGCAAGGAAGTGTCGTATTTGCATTCTCTTGAAGTGAATACGAGGTATACATAATAACACTTCGCAATGAATTTTATATCTTATCATGCATCATAGAAGTGAGATGCGATATTACGTTTTAAGAAGCATTAGAACTCTATCCCTACAATACGTAGATATCGGCAATCGCTATTTCCTAGCAAGGAGGTGTCGTATTTGCATTCTTTTGAAGTGAAAGCGAGGTATGCATAACACTTCGCAATGAATTTTATATCTTATCATGCAACCTAGAAGTGAGATGCCATATCTCGTTTTAAGAAGCATTTGAACTCTATTGCTCCGATACGTAGACATTTGCAAACGCTATTTCCTAGCGAGGAAGTGTCGCATTCACATTCATTTGAAGTGTAGACGAGGAATACATAACACTTCGCAAATCATATTATATCTTACCATGAAACATAGAAATGAGATGCGATATCGCGTTTTGAGAAGCATCAGAAATCCATTGCTACGGTACGTAGACATCTGCAAACGCTATTTCCTTGCAAGAAATTTTCGCATTTACATTCATTTGAAGTGTAGACGACGGATACATAACACTTCGCAAATCATATTATATTATACCTTACCATGAAACATAGAAATGAGATGCGATATCGCGTTTTAAGAATCATAAGAACTCCATTGCTACGATACGTAGACATCTGCAAACGCTATTTCCTTGCAAGGAAGTGTCGCATTTACATTCATTTGAAGTGTAGACGAGGAATACATAACACTTCGCAAATCATATTATATCTTACCATGAAACATAGAAATGAGATGCGATATCGCGTTTTAAGAAGCATCAAAAATCCATTGCTACGGTGCGTAGACATCTGCAAACGCTATTTCCTTGCAAGAAAGTGTCGCATTTACATTCAATTGAAGTGTAGACGACGGATACATAACACTTCGCAAATCATATTATACCTTACCATGAAACATAGAAATGAGATGCGATATCGCGTTTTAAGAATCATAAGAACTCCATTGCTACGATACGTAGACATCTGCAAACGCTATTTCCTTGCAAGGAAGTGTCGCATTTACATTCATTTGATGTGTAGACGAGGAATACATAACACTTCGCAAATCATATTATATCTTATCATGAAACATAGAAATGAGTTGCGATATCGTGTTTTAAGAAGCGTTAGAACTCCACTGCTACGATACGTAGACATCTGGAAACGCTATTTCCTAGCGAGGAAGTGTCGCATTCACATTCATTTGAAGTGTAGACGAGGAATACATAACACTTCGCAAATCATATTATATCTTACCATGAAACATAGAAATGAGATGCGATATCGCGTTTTAAGAAGCATTAGAACTCTATTGCTACGATACCTAGACATCAGCAATCGCTATTTCCTAGCAAGGAAGTGTCGCATTTACATTCATTTGAAGTGTAGACGAGGAACACATAAACTTCGCAATGAATATTACATCTTATCATGGAACATAGAAATGAGATGCGATATCAAGTCTTAAGAAGCATTAGGACTCCATCCCTACGATACCTAGACATCTGCAACCGCTATTTCCTAGCAAGAAAGTGTCGCATTTACATTCATTTGAAGTGTAAACGAGGAATACATAACACTTCGCAATGAATATTATATCTTATCATGAAACATAGAAACGAGATACGATATCGCGATTTAAGAAGCATTAGAACCCTATTGCTACGATACGTAGACATCTGCAAACGATATCTCCTATCAAGGATGTGTCGCATTTACATTCATTTGAAGCATAGACGAGGAATACATGACACTTCGCAATGAATAACATATCTTATCATGAAACATAGGAGTCATTTGCGATATCACGTTTTAAGGAGCACTAGAACACTCTCCCTACGATACGTAGACATCTGCAATCGCTATTTCCTTGCAAGGAAGTGTCGCATTTACATTCATTTGAAGCGTAGACGAGGAATATATAACACTTCGCAGTGAACATTGCATCTTATCATGAAACATAGAAATGAGATGCGATATCTCGTTTTAAGAAGCATTTGAACTCTATTGCTTCGATACGTAGACATATGCAAACGCTATTTCCTTGCAAGGAAGTGTCGTATTTGCATTCTCTTGAAGTGAATACGAGGTATACATAATAACACTTCGCAATGAATTTTATATCTTATCATGCATCATAGAAGTGAGATGCGATATTACGTTTTAGGAAGCATTGGAACTCTATCCCTACAATACGTAGATATCGGCAATCGCTATTTCCTAGCAAGGAGGTGTCGCATTTACATTCTTTTGAAGTGAATGCGAGGTTTACATGACACTTCGCAATGAATATTATACCTTATCATGAAACATAGAAATGTGATGCGATATCAAGTTTTAAGACGCATTTGAAATCTATTGCATCGATACGTAGACATCTGCAAACGCTATTTCCTAGCAAGGAAGTGTCGCATTTACATTCATTTGACGTGTAGGCGAGGAATACGTAACACTTCGCAATGAATATTACAACTTATTGTGAAACATAGAAATGAGATGCGATATCTCGTTTTAAGAAGCATTTGAACTCTATTGCTTCGATACGTAGACATCTGCAAACGCTATTTCCTAGCAAGGAAGTGTCGCATTTATATACATTTAAAGTGTAGACGAGGAATACATAATACTTCGCAGTGAATATTGCATCTTATCATGAAAACATAGAAATGAGATGCGATATCTCGTTTCAAGAAGCATATGAACTCTATTGCTTCGATACGTAGACATCTGCAAACGCTATTTCCTTGCAAAGAAGTGTCGAATTTACATTCTTTTGAAGTGAATGCGTGGTTTACATGACACTTCGCAATGAATATTATACCTTATCATGAAACATAGAAATGAGATGCGATATCGCGTTTTAAGAAGCATTAGAACTCTATTGCTACGATACGTTAACATCTGCAAACGCTATTTCCTTGCAAGGAAGTGTCGCATTTACATTCATTTGAAGTGTAGACGAGGAATACATAAACTTCGCAATGAATA
Organism: Xylocopa sonorina; assembly: GCF_050948175.1. NCBI lineage: Eukaryota > Metazoa > Arthropoda > Insecta > Hymenoptera > Apidae > Xylocopa > Xylocopa sonorina. The sequence continues at coordinate 28,298 of NW_027490537.1, read as the reverse complement.
TTACATCTTATCATGAAATATAGAAATGAGAAGCGATATCTCGTTTTAAGAAGCGTCTGAAATCTATTGCTTCGATACGTAGACCTCTGGAAACGCTATTTCCTAGCAAGGAAGTGTCGCATTTACATTCATTTGAATCGTAGACGAGGAATGCATAACACTTCGCAATGAATATTATATCTTATCATGAAACATAGATATGAGGTGCGATATCTCGTTTTAAGAAGCATTTGAACTCTATTGCTTCGATACGTAGACATCTGCAAACGCCATTTCCTTGCAAGGAAGTGTCGCATTAACATTCTTTTGAAGTGAATAATAGGTATACACAACACCTCGCAATGAATACTATACCTTGTCATGATACGTAGAAATGAGATGCGATATCGCGTTTTAAGAAGCATTAGAACTCTATTGCTACGATACGTAGACATCTACAAACGCTATTTCCTAGCAAGGAAGTGTCGCGTTTACATCCATTTGAATCGTAGACGAGGAATGCATAACACTTCGCAATGAATATTATATCTTACCATGAAACATAGTTATGAGATGCAATATCTCCTTTTAAGAAGCATTTGAACTCTATTGCTTCGATACGTAGACATCTGCAAACGCTATTTCCTAGCAAGGGTGTGTCGCATTTACATTCATTTGAAGTGTAGACGAGGACTACATAACACTTCGCAATGAATACTATGTCTTATCATGAAACATAGATATGAGATGCGATATCTCGTTTTAAGAAGCAATAGAACTCCATCCCTACGATACGTAGACATCTGCAAACGCTATTTCCTTGGAAGGAAGTGTCGCATTTACATTCATTTGAAGTCTAGACGAGGACTACATAACACTTCGCAAATCATATTATATCTTACCATGAAACATAGAAATGAGATGCGATATCGCGTTTTAAGAAGCATTAGAACCCTATTGCTACGATACGTAGACATCTACAAACGCTATTTCCTAGCAAGGAAGTGTCGCGTTTACATCCATTTGAATCGTAGACGAGGAATGCATAACACTTCGCAATGAATATTATATCTTACCATGAAACATAGTTATGAGATGCAATATCTCCTTTTAAGAAGCATTTGAACTCTATTACTTCGATACGTAGACATCTGCAAACGCTATTTCCTAGCAAGGATGTGTCGCATTTACATTTATTTGAAGTGTAGACGAGGACTACATTTCACTTCGCAAATCATATTATATCTTACCATGAAACATAGAAATGAGATGCGATATCTCGTTTTAAGAAGCATTTGAACTCTATTGCTTCGATACGTAGACATCTGCAAATGCTATTTCCTAGCAAGGAAGTGTCACATTTACATTCATTTGAAATGTAGACGAGGACTACATAACACTTGGCAAATCATATTATATCTTACCATGAAACATAGAAATGAGATGCGATATCGCGGTTTAAGAAGCATTAGAACTCTATTGCTACGATACGTAGACATCTACAAACGCTATTTCCTTGCAAGCAAGTGTCGCATTTACATTCATTTGAAGTGTAGACGAGGAATATATAACATTTCGCAATGAATGTTACATCTTATCATGAAACATAGAAATGTGATGCAATATCTCGTTTTAAGAAGCATTTGAACTCTATTGCTTCGATACGTAGACATCTGCAAACGCTATTTCCTAGCAAGGAAGTGTCGCATTTACATTCATTTGAAATGTAGACGAGGACTACATAACACTTCGCAAATCATATTATATCTTACCATTGAACATAGAAATGAGATGCGATATCGCGGTTTAAGAAGCATTAGAACTCTATTGCTACGATACGTAGACATCTACAAACGCTATTTCCTTGCAAGCAAGTGTCGCATTTACATTCATTTGAAGTGTAGACGAGGAATATATAACATTTCGCAATGAATGTTACATCTTATCATGAAACATAGAAATGTGATGCGATATCTCGTTTTAAGAAGCATTTGAACTCTATGGCTTCGATACGTAGACATCTACAAACGCTATTTCCTAGCAAGGAAGTGTCGCATTTACATTCATTTGAAGTGTAAACGAGGACTACATAGCACTTCGCAATGAATATTATATCTTACCATGGAACATAGATATGAGATGCAATATCTCGTTTTAAGAAGCATTTGAACTCTATCGCTTCGATACGTAGACATCTGCAAACGCTATTTCCTTGAAAGGAAGTGTCGCATTTACATTCTTCTGAAGAGAATACAAGGTATACATAACACTTTACAATGAATATTATATCCTATCATGCAACGTAGAAATGAGATACGATATCGCGTTTTAAGAAGCATTTGAACTCTATCCCTACGACACGTAAACATCTGCAAACGCTATTTCCTAGAAAGGAAGTGTCGCATTTACATTCTTCTGAAGAGAATACAAGGTATTCATAACACTTTACAATGAATATTATATCCTATCATGCAACATAGAAATGAGATACGATATCGCGTTCTAAGAAGCATTTGAACTCTATCCCTACGACACGTAAACATCTGCAAACGCTATTTCCTAGAAAGGAAGTGTCGCATTTACATTCATTTGAAGTGCAGACGAGGAATATATAACATTTCGCAATGAATATTACATCTTATCATGAAACATAGATATGAGATGCAATATCTCGTTTTAAGAAGCATTTGAACTCTATCGCTTCGATACGTAGACATCTGCAAACGCTATTTCCTTGCATGGCAGTGTCGCATTTACATTCATTTGAAGTGTAGACGAGGAATACATAACACTTCGCAATGAATATTACATCTTATCATAAAACGTAGAAATGAGATGCGATATCACGTTTTAAGAAGCAATAGAACTCCATCCCTACGATACGTAGACATCTGCAAACGCTATTTCCTAGCAAGGATGTGTCGCAATTACATTTATTTGAAGTGTAGACGAGGACTACATTTCACTTCGCAAATCATATTATATCTTACCATGAAACATAGAAATGAGATGCGATATCACGTTTTAAGAAGCAATAGAACTCCATCCCTACGATACGTAGACATCTGCAAACGCTATTTCCTAGCAAGGATGTGTCGCAATTACATTTATTTGAAGTGTAGACGAGGACTACATTTCACTTCGCAAGTCATATTATATCTTACCATGAAACATAGAAATGAGATGCGATATCACGTTTTAAGAAGCAATAGAACTCCATCCCTACGATACGTAGACATCTGCAAACGCTATTTCCTAGCAAGGATGTGTCGTAATTACATTCATTTGAAATGTAGACGAGGACAACATAACACCTCGCAAATCATATTATATCTTACCATGAAACATAGAAATGAGATGCGATAGCGCGTTTTAGGAAGCATTAGAACTCTATTGCTACGATACGTAGACATCTGCAAACGCTATTGCCTAGCAAGGAAGTGTCGCATTTACATTCTTTTGAAGTGAATAATAGGTATACATAACACTTCGCAATGAATACTATACCATGTCATGAACCGTAGAAATGAAATGCGATATCGCGTTTTAGGAAGCATTAGAACTCTATTGCTACGATACGTAGACATCTGCAAAAGCTATTTCCTAGCAAGGAAGTGTCGCATTTACATTCATTTGAAGTGTAGACGTGGAATACATAACATTTCGCAATGAATATTACATCTTATCATGAAACATAGAAATGAGATGCGATATCTCGTTTTAAGAAGCATTTGAACTCTATTGCTTCGATACGTAGACATCTGCAAACGCTATTTCCTAGCAAGGAAGTGTCGCATTTATATACATGTAAAGTGTAGACGAGGAATACATAACACTTCGCAGTGAATATTGCATCTTATCATGAAACATAGAAATGAGATGCGATATCTCGTTTCAAGAAGCATTTGAACTCTATTGCTACGATACGTAGACATCTACAAACGCTATTTCCTAGCAAGGAAGTGTCGCATTTACATTCATTTGAAGTGTAGACGAGGAATACATAACACTTCGCAAATCATATTATATCTTACCATGAAACATAGAAATGAGATGCGATATCGCGTTTTAAGAAGCATTAGAACTCTATTGCTACGATACGTAGACATCTACAAACGCTATTTCCTTGCAAGGAAGTGTCGCATTTACATTCATTTGAATCGTAGACGAGGAATGCATAACACTTCGCAATGAATATTATATCTTATCATGAAACATAGATATGAGATGCAATATCTCGTTTTAAGAAGCATTTGAACTCTATTGCTACGATACGTAGACATATGCAAACGCTATTTCCATGCAAGGAAGTGTCGCATTTACATTCATTTGAAGTGCATACGAGGAATACATGACACTTCGCAAATCATATAATATCTTACCATGAAACATAGAAATGAGATGCGATATCGCGTTTTAAGAATCATAAGAACTCTATTGCTACGATACGTAGACATCTGCAAACGCTATATCCTTGCAAGGAAGTGTCGCATTTACATTCATTTGATGTGCAGACGAGGAATACATAACACTTCGCAAATCATATTATATCTTACCATGAAACATAGAAATGAGATGCGATATCGCGTTTTGAGAATCATAAGAACTCTATTGCTACGATACGTAGACATCTGCAAACGCTATTTCCTTGCAAGGAAGTGTCGCATTTACATTCATTTGAAGTGTAGACGAGGAATACATAACACTCCGCAAATCATATTATATCTTACCATGAAACATAGAAATAAGATGCGATATAGCGTTTTAAGAATCATAAGAACTCTATTGCAACGATACGTAGACATCTGCAAACGCTATTTTCTTGCAAGGAAGTGTCGCATTTAAATTCATTTGAATCGTAGACGAGGAATGCATAACACTTCGCAATGAATATTATATCTTATCATGAAACGTAGATATGAGATGCAATATCTCGTTTTAAGAAGCATTTGAACTCTATTACTTCGATACGTAGACATCTGCAAACGCTATTTCCTTGCAAGGAAGTGTCGCATTTACACTCATTTGAAGTGTAGACGAGGAATACATAACACTTCGCGAATCATATTATATTTTACCATGAAACATAGAAATGAGATGCGATATCGCGCTTTAAGAATCATAAGAACTCTATTGCTACGATACGTAGACATCTGCAAACGCTATTTCCTTGCAAAGAAGTGTCGCATTTACATTCATTTGAAGTGTAGACGAGGAATACATAACACTACGCAAATCATATTATATCTTACCATGAAACATAGAAATGAGATGCGATATTGCGTTTTGAGAATCATAAGAACTCTATTGCTACGATACGTAGACATCTGCAAACGCTATTTCCTTGCAAAGAAGTGTCGCATTTAGATTCATTTGAAGTGTAGACGAGGAATACATAACACTTCGCAAATCATATTATATCTTACCATGAAACATAGAAATGAGATGCGATATCGCGTTTTAAGAAGCATCAGTAATCCATTGCTACGATACGTAGACATCTGCAAACGCTATTTCCTAGCGAGGAAGTATCGCATTCCCATTCATTTGAAGTGTAGACGAGGACTACATAACACTTAGAAAATCATATTATATCTTACCATGAAACATAGAAATGAGATGCGATATCGCGTTTTAAGAAGCATTAGAACTCTATTGCTACGATACGTAGACATCTACAAACGCTATTTCCTAGCAAGGAAGTGTCGCGTTTACATTCATTTGAAACGTAGACGAGGAATACATAACAGTCCGCAAATCATATTATATCTTACCATGAAACATAGAAATGGGATGCGATATCGCGTTTTAAGAATCATAAGAACTCTATTGCTACGATACGTAGACATCTGCAATCGCTATTTCCTTGCAAGGAAGTGTCGCATTTACTTTCATTTGAATCGTAGACGAGGAATGCATAACACTTCGCAATGAATATTACATCTTACCATGAAGCATAGAAGTGAGATGCGATATCGCGCTTTAAGAAGCATTAGAAATCTATTGCTGCGAGACGTAGACATCTGCAAACGCTATTTCCTTGCAAGGAAGTGTCGCATTTATATTCATTTGAATCGTAGACGAGCAATGCATAACACTTCGCACTGAACATTATATCTTATCATGAAACATAGATATGAGATGCAATATCTCGTTTTAAGAAGCATTTGAACTCTATTGCTTCGATACGTAGACATCCGCAAACGCTATTTCCTTGCAAGGAAGTGTCGCATTTACATTCATTTGAAGTGTAGACGAGGAATACATAACACTTCGCAAATCATATTACATCTTACCATGAAACATAGAAATGAGATGCGATATCGCGTTTTAACCCTTTTAGTGCCGGACGACGATATATCGTCGTTTGCTACACTTGCCAGAAGTGCCAACGACGATATATCGTCGTGCGTGTAATAACGTGTTACTCTTCGCATTGCGAGACAACTTTATCTGTTAATAAATTTATAAATGATCTAATTTGATTGTAAATAATCAAATTTCGTTGACAAAGAATTTGTAAACCGATTTGGGTCTGACATTTTACACATTCTATACCGGAGTGTGCTGGGAACCTGTTTACGCTGGAGCGATAAAGTGGACACACGACGCCTGACTCTCTTGTAGCCCCGAATTTGAAATATTTATAATAATTATCTGAGAGTTCGTACGCCACGACTTCATCGAGGCTAAGATCCTTCTTTCAAAAATTTGTTTCAGCAATGTTGTAGTACCTATATCAACTGCTTGTCTTGCAGCAGATAAAATCCGATTATCGCCCGCACTATGCAATCGATCTCTTCTTTTATTTTTGTTATGTAATATTATTTATTTTGTTATATAATACATTTGAAATCCAAAATATATACTTCATAACAATTGGTCTATATAGAATTATGATGAAAAGATGGCTCCTTGTATGCGCAAATACGTTTTGAAAGAGAGAACTCAACGTTTACTTTTTCTTATCGAGATTTTATCTTTGTTATTTATATAATTTTAAATGAGTAAAGAAAAACTAGTGTCATTGTTTTGTTCTCTGTTTCATCCTTAGTATACTGCTTTTTGAATTATGTAAATACTTTCTCCCGTTTGGTTTTTATGAGTATTTTCCCAAACCCTAGTAAAACTGTGAAATTCGGCCGGTTATTCTCGCATAGGCACCTCTTTTTCGTCCGGCACTAAAAGGGTCAAGAAACATTAGAACACTATTGCTACGATACCTAGACATCTGCAGACGCTATTTCCTTGCAAGGAAGTGTCGCATTTACATTCATTTGAATCGTAGACGAGGAATGCATAACACTTCGCAATGAATATTATATCTTATCATGAAACATAGATATGAGATGCAGTATCTCGTTTTAAGAAGCATTAGAACTCTATTGCTACGATACCTAGACATCTGCAGACGCTATTTCCTAGCAAGGAAGTGTCGCATTTACATTCATTTGAAGTGTAGACGAGGAATACATAACACTTCGCAAATCATATTATATCTTACCATGAAACATAGAAATGAGATGCGATATCGCGTTTTAAGAATCATAAGAACACTATTGCTACGATACGTAGATATCTGCAAACGCTATTTCCTTGCAAAGAAGTGTCGCATTTAAATTCATTTGAAGTGTAGACGAGGAGTACATAACACTTCGCAAATCATATTATATCTTACCATGAAACATAGAAATGAGATTCGATATCTCGTTTTAAGGATCATAAGAACTCTATTGCTACGATACGTAGACATCTGCAAACGCTATTTCCTTGCAAAGAAGTATCGCATTTACATTCATTAGAATCGTAGACGAGGAATGCATAACACTTCGCAATGAATATTATATCTTATCATGAAACATAGATATGAGATGCAATATCTCGTTTAAGAAGCATTAGAACTCTATTGCTACGATACCTAGACATCTGCAGACGCTATTTCCTAGCAAGGAAGTGTCGCATTTACATTCATTTGAAGTGTACACGAGGAATACATAACACTTCGCAAATCATATTATATCTTACCATGAAACATAGAAATGGGATGCGATATCGCGTTTTAAGAAGCACTAGAAAGCTATTGCTACGATACGTAGACATCTGCAAACGCTATTTCCTAGCGAGGAAGTATCGCATTCACATTCATTTGAATTGTAGACGAGGAATACATAACACTTCGCAAATCATGTTATATCTTACCATGCAACATAGAAATGAGATGCGATATCGCGTTTTAAGAAGCATTAGAACACTATTGCTACGACAGGTAGACATTTGCAAACGCTATTTCCTTGCAAGGAAGTGCCGCATTTACATTCATTCGAAGTGTAGAGGAGGAATACATAACACTTCGCAAATCATATTACATCTTACCATGAAACATAGAAATGCGATGCGATATCGCGTTTTAAGAAGCATTAGAACTCTGTTGCTACCATACGTAGACATCTGCAAACGCCATTTCCTTGCAAGGAAGTGTCGCATTTACGTTCATTTGAATCGTAGACGAGGAATGCATAACACTTCGCAAATCATATTATATCTTACCATGAAACATAGAAATGGGATGCGATATCGCGTTTTAAGAAGCACTAGAAAGCTATTGCTACGATACGTAGACATCTGCAAACGCTATTTCCTAGCGAGGAAGTGTCGCATTTACATTCATTTGAATCGTAGACGAGGAATGCATAACACTCCGCAAATCATATTATATCTTATCATGAAACATAGATATGAGATGCAATATCTCGTTTTAAGAATCATAAGAACTCTATTGCAACGATACGTAGACATCTGCAAACGCTATTTCCTTGCAAAGAAGTGTCGCATTTACATTCATTTGAAGTGTAGACGAGGAATACATAACACTTCGCAAATCATATTATATCTTACCATGAAACATAGAAATGAGATGCGATATCGCGTTTTAAGAAGCATCAGAAATCCATTGCTACGATACGTAGACATCTGCAAACGCTATTTCCTAGCGAGGAAGTGTCGCATTTACATTCATTTGAAGTGTAGACGAGGAATACATAACACTTCGCAAATCATATTATATCTTACCATGAAACATAGAAATGAGATGCGATATCGCGTTTTAAGAAGCATCAGAAATCCATTGCTACGATACGTAGACATCTGCAAACGCTATTTCCTAGCGAGGAAGTGTCGCATTTACATTCATTTGAAGTGTAGACGAGGAATACATAACACTTCGCAAATCATATTATATCTTACCATGAAACATAGAAATGAGATGCGATATCGCGTTTTAGGAATCATATGAACTCTATTGCTTCGATACGTAGACATCTGCAATCGCTATTTCCTTGCAAGGAAGTGTCGCATTTACATTCATTTGAAGTGTAGACGAGGACTACATAACACTTAGAAAATCATATTATATCTTACCATGAAACATAGAAATGAGATGCGATATCGCGTTTTAAGAAGCATTAGAACTCTATTGCTACGATACGTAGACATCTACAAACGCTATTTCCTAGCAAGGAAGTGTCGCGTTTACATTCATTTGAAATGTAGACGAGGAATATATAACAGTCCGCAAATCATATTATATCTTACCATGAAACATAGAAATGAGATGCGATATCGCGTTTTAAGGATCATAAGAACTCTATTGCTACGATACGTGGACATCTGCTAACGCTATTTCCTTGCAAAGAAGTGTCGCATTTACATTCATTTGAATCGTAGATGAGGAATGCATAACACTTCGCAATGAATATTATATCTTATCATGAAACATAGATATGAGATGCAATATCTCGTTTTAAGAAGCATTAGAACTCTATTGCTACGATACCTAGACATCTGCAGACGCTATTTCCTAGCAAGGAAGTGTCGCATTTACATTCATTTGAAGTGTAGACGAGGAATACTTAACACTTCGCAAATCATATTATATCTTACCATGAAACATAGAAATGGGATGCGATATCGCGTTTTAAGAAGCACTAGAAAGCTATTGCTACGATACGTAGACATCTGCAAACGCTATTTCCTAGCGAGGAAGTATCGCATTCACATTCATTTGAAGTGTAGACGAGGAAAACATAACACTTCGCAAATCATGTTATATCTTACCATGCAACATAGAAATGAGATGCGATATCGCGTTTTAAGAAGCATTAGAACACTATTGCTACGACAGGTAGACATTTGCAAACGCTATTTCCTTGCAAGGAAGTGCCGCATTTACATTCATTTGAAGTGTAGAGGAGGAATACATAACACTTCGCAAATCATATTACATCTTACCATGAAACATAGAAATACGATGCGATATCGCGTTTTAAGAAGCATTATAACTCTGTTGCTACGATACGTAGACATCTGCAAACGCTATTTCCTTGCAAGGAAGTGTCGCATTTACGTTCATTTGAATCGTAGACGAGGAATGCATAACACTTCGCAATGAATATTACATCTTATCATGAAACATAGATATGAGATGCAATATCTCGTTTTAAGAAGCATTAGAACTCTATTGCTACGATACCTAGACATCTGCAGACGCTATTTCCTAGCAAGGAAGTGTCGCATTTACATTCACTTGAAGTGTAGACGAGGAATACATGACACTTCGCAAATCATATAATATCTTACCATGAAACATAGAAATGAGATGCGATATCGCGTTTTGAGAATCATAAGAACTCTATTGCTACGATACGTAGACATCTGCAAACGCAATTTCCTTGCAAGAAAGTGTCGCATTTACATTCATTTGAAGTGTAGGCGAGGAATACATAACACTCCGCAGATCATATTATATCTTACCATGAAACATAGAAATGTGATGCGATATCGCGTTTTAAGAATCATAAGAACTCTATTGCAACGATACGTAGACATTTGCAAACGCTATTTCCTGGCAAAGAAGTGTCGCATTTACATTCATTTGAAGTGTAGACGAGGAATACATAACACTACGCAAATCATATTATATCTTACCATGAAACATAGAAATGAGATGCGATATCGCGTTTTGAGAATCATAAGAACTCTATTGCTACGATACGTAGACATCTGCGAACGCTATTTCCTTGCAAGGAAGTGTCGCACTTACATTCATTTGAAGTGTAGACGAGGAATACATGACACTTCGCAAATCATATTATATCTTACCATGAAACATAGAACTGAGATGTGATACCGCGTTTTAAGGAGCATCAGAAATCCATTGCTACGATACGTAGGCATCTGCAAACGCTATTTCCTTGCAAGGAAGTTCGCATTTACATTCATTTGAAGTGTAGACGAGGAATACATAACACTCCGCAGATCATATTATATCTTACCATGAAACATAGAAATGTGATGCGATATCGCGTTTTAAGAATCATAAGAACTCCATTGCAACGATACGTAGACATCTGCAAACGCTATTTCCTTGCAAAGAAGTGTCGCATTTACATTCATTTGAAGTGTAGACGAGGAATACATGACACTTCGCAAATCATATAATATCTTACCATGAAACATAGAAATGAGATGCGATATCGCGTTTTGAGAATCATAAGAACTCTATTGCTACGATACGTAGACATCTGCAAACGCAATTTCCTTGCAAGAAAGTGTCGCATTTACATTCATTTGAAGTGTAGGCGAGGAATACATAACACTTCGCAAATCATATTATATCTTACCATGAAACATAGAAATGAGATGCGATATCGCGTTTTAAGAAGCATTAGAACTCTATTGCTACGATACGTAGACATCTGCAAACGCTATTTCCTTGCAAGGAAGTGTCGCATTTACATTCATTTGATGTGTAGACGAGGAATACATAACACTTCGCAAATCATATTATATCTTACCATGAAACATAGAAATGAGATGCGATATCGCGTTTTAAGAAGCATTAGAACTCTATTGCTACGATACGTAGACAACTGCAAACGCTATTTCCTTGCAAGGAAGTGTCGCATTTACATTCATTTGAATCGTAGACGAGGAATGCATAACACTGCGCAATGAATATTATATCTTACCATGAAACATAGAAATGAGATGCGATATCGCGTTTTAAGAAGCATTAGAACTCTATTGCTACGATACGTAGGCATCTGCAAACGCTATTTCCTTGCAAAGAAGTGTCGCATTTACATTCATTTGAAGTGTAGACGAGGAATACATAACACTGCGCAATGAATATTATATCTTACCATGAAACTTAGAAATGAGATGCAATATCTCGTTTTAAGAAGCATTTGAACTCTATTACTTCGATACGTAGACATTTGCAAACGCTATTTCCTTGCAAGGAAGTGTCGCATTTACATTCATTTGAAGTGTAGGCGAGGAATACATAACACTTCGCAAATCATATTATATCTTACCATGAAACATAGAAATGAGATGCGATATCGCGTTTTAAGAAGCATTAGAACTCTATTGCTACGATACGTAGACATCTGCAAACGCTATTTCCTTGCAAAGAAGTGTCGCATTTACATTCATTTGAAGTGTAGACGAGGAATACATAACACTTCGCAAATCATATTATATCGTACCATGAAACATAGAAATGAGATGCGATATCGCGTTTCAAGAATCATAAGAACACTATTGCTACGATACGTAGACATCTGCAAACGCTATTCCCTTGCAGAGAAGTGTCGCATTTACATTCATTTGAAGTGTAGACGAGGAATACATAACACTACGCAAATCATATTATATCTTACCATGAAACATAGAAATGAGATGCGATATCGCGTTTTAAGGATCATAAGAACTCTATTGCTACGATACGTAGACATCTGCAAACGCCATTTCCTTGCAAAGAAGTGTCGCACTTACATTCATTTGAATCGTAGGCGAGGAATGCATAACACTTCGTAATGAATATTATATCTTATCATGAAACATAGATATGAGATGCAATATCTCGTTTTAAGAAGCATTAGAACTCTATTGCTACGATACCTAGACATCTGCAGACGCTATTTCCTAGCAAGGAAGTGTCGCATTTACATTCATTTGAAGTGTAGACGAGGAATACATAACACTTCGCAAATCATATTATATCTTACCATGAAACATTGAAATGAGATGCGATATCGCGTTTTAAGAAGCATTAGAACACTATTGCTACGACAGGTAGACATTTGCAAACGCTATTTCCTTGCAAGGAAGTATCGCATTCACATTCATTTGAAGTGTAGACGAGGAATACATAACACTTCGCAAATCATGTTATATCTTACCATGCAACATAGAAATGAAATGCGATATCGCGTTTTAGGAAGCATTAGAACACTATTGCTACGACAGGTAGACATTTGCAAACGCTATTTCCTTGCAAGGAAGTGCCGCATTTACATTCATTTGAAGTGTAGAGGAGGAATACATAACACTTCGCAAATCATATTACATCTTACCTTGAAACATAGAAATGCGATGCGATATCGCGTTTCAAGAAGCATTAGAACTCTGTTGCTACGATACGTAGACATCTGCAAACGCTATTTCCTTGCAAGGAAGTGTCGTATTTACGTTCATTTGAATCGTAGACGAGGAATGCATAACACTTCGCAATGAATATTATATCTTATCATGAAACATAGATATGAGATGCAATATCTCGTTTTAAGAAGCATTAGAACTCTATTGCTACGATACCTAGACATCTGCAGACGCTATTTCCTAGCAAAGAAGAGTCGCATTTACATTCATTTGAAGTGTAGACGTGGAATACATAACACTTCGCAAATCATATTATATCTTACCATGAAACATAGAAATGGGATGCGATATCGCGTTTTAAGAAGCACTAGAAAGCTATTGCTACGATACGTAGACATCTGCAAACGCTATTTCCTAGCGAGGAAGTATCGCATTCACATTCATTTGAAGTGTAGACGAGGAATACATAACACTTCGCAAATCATGTTATATCTTACCATGCAACATAGAAATGAGATGCGATATCGCGTTTTAAGAAGCATTAGAACACTATTGCTACGACAGGTAGACATTTGCAAACGCTATTTCCTTGCAAGGAAGTGCCGCATTTACATTCATTTGAAGTGTAGAGGAGGAATACATAACACTTCGCAAATCATATTACATCTTACCATGAAACATAGAAATGCGATGCGATATCGCGTTTTAAGAAGCATTATAACTCTGTTGCTACGATACGTAGACATCTGCAAACGCTATTACCTTGCAAGGAAGTGTCGCATTTACGTTCATTTGAATCGTAGACGAGGAATGCATAACACTTCGCAATGAATATTATATCTTATCATGAAACATAGATATGAGATGCAATATCTCGTTTTAAGAAGCATTAGAACTCTATTGCTACGATACCTAGACATCTGCAGACGCTATTTCCTAGCAAGGAAGTGTCGCATTTACATTCACTTGAAGTGTAGACGAGGAATACATGACACTTCGCAAATCATATAATATCTTACCATGAAACATAGAAATGAGATGCGATATCGCGTTTTGAGAATCATAAGAACTCTATTGCTACGATACGTAGACATCTGCAAACGCTATTTCCTTGCAAGGAAGTGTCGCATTTACATTCGTTTGAAGTGTAGACGAGGAATACATAACACTCCGCAAATCATATTATATCTTACCATGAAACATAGAAATGAGATGCGATATAGCGTTTTAAGAATCATAAGAACTCTATTGCAACGATACGTAGACATCTGCAAACGCTATTTCCTGGCAAAGAAGTGTCGCATTTACATTCACTTGAAGTGTAGACGAGGAATACATAACACTTCGCAAATCATATTATATCTTACCATGAAACATAGAAATGAGATGCGATATCGCGCTTTAAGAATCATAAGAACTCTATTGCTACGATACGTAGACATCTATAAACGGTATTTCCTTGCAAAGAAGTGTCGCATTTACATTCATTTGAAGTGTAGACGAGGAATACATAACACTACGCAAATCATATTATATCTTACCATGAAACATAGAAATGAGATGCGATATCGCGTTTTGAGAATCATAAGAACTCTATTGCTACGATACGTAGACATCTGCGAACGCTATTTCCTTGCAAGGAAGTGTCGCATTTACATTCATTTGAAGTGTAGACGAGGAATACATGACACTTCGCAAATCATATAATATCTTACCATGAAACATAGAAATGAGATGCGATAACGCGGTTTGAGAATCATAAGAACTCTATTGCTACGATACGTAGACATCTGCAAACGCAATTTCCTTGCAAGAAAGTGTCGCATTTACATTCATTTGAAGTGTAGGCGAGGAATACATAACACTTCGCAAATCATATTATATCTTACCATGAAACATAGAAATGAGATGCGATATCGCGTTTTAAGAAGCATTAGAACTCTATTGCTACGATACGTAGACATCTGCAAACGCTATTTCCTTGCAAAGAAGTGTCGCATTTACATTCATTTGAAGTGTAGACGAGGAATACATAACACTCCGCAAATCATATTATATCTTACCATTAAACATAGAAATGTGATGCAATATCGCGTTTTAAGAATCATAAGAACTCTATTGCAACGATACGTAGACATCTGCAAACGCTATTTCCTTGCAAAGAAGAGTCGCATTTACATTCAATTGAAGTGTAGACGAGGAATACATAACACTTCGCAAATCATATTATATCTTACCATGAAACATAGAAATGAGATGCGATATCGCGTTCTGAGAATCATAAGAACTCTATTGCTACGATACGTAGACATCTGCAAACGCAATTTCCTTGCAAGAAAGTGTCGCATTTACATTCATTTGAAGTGTAGGCGAGGAATACATAACACTTCGCAAATCATATTATATCTTACCATGAAACATAGAAATGAGATGCGATATCGCGTTTTAAGAAGCATTAGAACTCTATTGCTACGATACGTAGACATCTGCAAACGCTATTTCCTTGCAAAGAAGTGTCGCATTTACATTCATTTGAAGTGTAGACGAGGAATTCATAACACTTCGCAAATCATATTATATCGTACCATGAAACATAGAAATGAGATGCGATATCGCGTTTCAAGAATCATAAGAACACTATTGCTACGATACGTAGACATCTGCAAACGCTATTCCCTTGCAGATAAGTGTCGCATTTACATTCATTTGAAGTGTAGACGAGGAATACATAACACTACGCAAATCATATTATATCTTACCATGAAACATAGAAATGAGATGCGATATCGCGTTTTAAGGATCATAAGAACTCTATTGCTACGATACGTAGACATCTGCAAACGCCATTTCCTTGCAAAGAAGTGTCGCACTTACATTCATTTGAATCGTAGACGAGGAATGCATAACACTTCGCAATGAATATTATATCTTATCATGAAACATAGATATGAGATGCAATATCTCGTTTTAAGAAGCATTAGAACTCTATTGCTACGATACCTAGACATCTGCAGACGCTATTTCCTAGCAAGGAAGTGTTGCATTTACATTCCTTTGAAGTGTAGACGAGGAATACATAACACTTCGCAAATCATATTATATCTTACCATGAAACATTGAAATGAGATGCGATATCGCGTTTTAAGAAGCATTAGAACACTATTGCTACGACAGGTAGACATTTGCAAACGCTATTTCCTTGCAAGGAAGTATCGCATTCACATTCATTTGAAGTGTAGACGAGGAATACATAACACTTCGCAAATCATGTTATATCTTACCATGCAACATAGAAATGAGATGCGATATCGCGTTTTAGGAAGCATTAGAACACTATTGCTACGACAGGTAGACATTTGCAAACGCTATTTCCTTGCAAGGAAGTGCCGCATTTACATTCATTTGAAGTGTAGAGGAGGAATACATAACACTTCGCAAATCATATTACATCTTACCTTGAAACATAGAAATGCGATGCGATATCGCGTTTTAAGAAGCATTAGAACTCTGTTGCTACGATACGTAGACATCTGCAAACGCTATTTCCTTGCAAGGAAGTGTCGTATTTACGTTCATTTGAATCGTAGACGAGGAATGCATAACACTTCGCAATGAATATTATATCTTATCATGAAACATAGATATGAGATGCAATATCTCGTTTTAAGAAGCATTAGAACTCTATTGCTACGATACCTAGACATCTGCAGACGCTATTTCCTAGCAAGGAAGTGTCGCATTTACATTCATTTGAAGTGTAGACGAGGAATACATGACACTTCGCAAATCATATAATATCTTACCATGAAACATAGAAATGAAATGCGATATCGCGTTTTGAGAATCATAAGAACTCTATTGCTACGATACGTAGACATCTGCAAACGCAATTTCCTTGCAAGAAAGTGTCGCATTTACATTCATTTGAAGTGTAGACGAGGAATACATAACACTCCGCAAATCATATTATATCTTACCATGAAACATAGAAATGAGATGCGATATAGCGTTTTAAGAATCATAAGAACTCTATTGCAACGATACGTAGACATCTGCAAACGCTATTTCCTTGCAAAGAAGAGTCGCATTTACATTCATTTGAAGTGTAGACGAGGAATACATAACACTTCGCAAATCATATTATATCTTACCATGAAACATAGAAATGAGATGAGATATCGCGCTTTAGGAATCATAAGAACTCTATTGCTACGATACGTAGACATCTATAAACGCTATTTCCTTGCAAAGAAGTGTCGCATTTACATTCATTTGAAGTGTAGACGAGGAATACATAACACTACGCAAATCATATTATATCTTACCATGAAACATAGAAATGAGGTGCGATATCGCGTTTTGAGAATCATAAGAACTCTATTGCTACGATACGTAGACATCTGCAAACGCTATTTCCTTGCAAGGAAGTGTCGCATTTACATTCATTTGAAGTGTAGACGAGGAATACATAACACTTCGCAAATCATATTATATCTTACCATGAAACATAGAAATGAGATGCGATATCGCGTTTTAGGAATCATATGAACTCTATTGCTTCGATACGTAGACATCTGCAATCGCTATTTCCTTGCAAGGAAGTGTCGCATTTACATTCATTTGAAGTGTAGACGAGGACTACATAACACTTAGAAAATCATATTATATCTTACCATGAAACATAGAAATGAGATGCGATATCGCGTTTTAAGAAGCATTAGAACTCTATTGCTACGATACGTAGACATCTACAAACGCTATTTCCTAGCAAGGAAGTGTCGCGTTTACATTCATTTGAAATGTAGACGAGGAATATATAACAGTCCGCAAATCATATTATATCTTACCATGAAACATAGAAATGAGATGCGATATCGCGTTTTAAGGATCATAAGAACTCTATTGCTACGATACGTGGACATCTGCTAACGCTATTTCCTTGCAAAGAAGTGTCGCATTTACATTCATTTGAATCGTAGATGAGGAATGCATAACACTTCGCAATGAATATTATATCTTATCATGAAACATAGATATGAGATGCAATATCTCGTTTTAAGAAGCATTAGAACTCTATTGCTACGATACCTAGACATCTGCAGACGCTATTTCCTAGCAAGGAAGTGTCGCATTTACATTCATTTGAAGTGTAGACGAGGAATACTTAACACTTCGCAAATCATATTATATCTTACCATGAAACATAGAAATGGGATGCGATATCGCGTTTTAAGAAGCACTAGAAAGCTATTGCTACGATACGTAGACATCTGCAAACGCTATTTCCTAGCGAGGAAGTATCGCATTCACATTCATTTGAAGTGTAGACGAGGAAAACATAACACTTCGCAAATCATGTTATATCTTACCATGCAACATAGAAATGAGATGCGATATCGCGTTTTAAGAAGCATTAGAACACTATTGCTACGACAGGTAGACATTTGCAAACGCTATTTCCTTGGAAGGAAGTGCCGCATTTACATTCATTTGAAGTGTAGAGGAGGAATACATAACACTTCGCAAATCATATTACATCTTACCATGAAACATAGAAATGCGATGCGATATCGCGTTTTAAGAAGCATTATAACTCTGTTGCTACGATACGTAGACATCTGCAAACGCTATTTCCTTGCAAGGAAGTGTCGCATTTACGTTCATTTGAATCGTAGACGAGGAATGCATAACACTTCGCAATGAATATTATATCTTATCATGAAACATAGATATGAGATGCAATATCTCGTTTTAAGAAGCATTAGAACTCTATTGCTACGATACCTAGACATCTGCAGACGCTATTTCCTAGCAAGGAAGTGTCGCATTTACATTCACTTGAAGTGTAGACGAGGAATACATGACACTTCGCAAATCATATAATATCTTACCATGAAACATAGAAATGAGATGCGATATCGCGTTTTGAGAATCATAAGAACTCTATTGCTACGATACGTAGACATCTGCAAACGCAATTTCCTTGCAAGAAAGTGTCGCATTTACATTCATTTGAAGTGTAGGCGAGGAATACATAACACTCCGCAGATCATATTATATCTTACCATGAAACATAGAAATGTGATGCGATATCGCGTTTTAAGAATCATAAGAACTCTATTGCAACGATACGTAGACATTTGCAAACGCTATTTCCTGGCAAAGAAGTGTCGCATTTACATTCATTTGAAGTGTAGACGAGGAATACATAACACTACGCAAATCATATTATATCTTACCATGAAACATAGAAATGAGATGCGATATCGCGTTTTGAGAATCATAAGAACTCTATTGCTACGATACGTAGACATCTGCGAACGCTATTTCCTTGCAAGGAAGTGTCGCACTTACATTCATTTGAAGTGTAGACGAGGAATACATGACACTTCGCAAATCATATTATATCTTACCATGAAACATAGAACTGAGATGTGATACCGTGTTTTAAGGAGCATCAGAAATCCATTGCTACGATACGTAGGCATCTGCAAACGCTATTTCCTTGCAAGGAAGTTCGCATTTACATTCATTTGAAGTGTAGACGAGGAATACATAACACTCCGCAGATCATATTATATCTTACCATGAAACATAGAAATGTGATGCGATATCGCGTTTTAAGAATCATAAGAACTCTATTGCAACGATACGTAGACATCTGCAAACGCTATTTCCTTGCAAAGAAGTGTCGCATTTACATTCATTTGAAGTGTAGACGAGGAATACATGACACTTCGCAAATCATATAATATCTTACCATGAAACATAGAAATGAGATGCGATATCGCGTTTTGAGAATCATAAGAACTCTATTGCTACGATACGTAGACATCTGCAAACGCAATTTCCTTTCAAGAAAGTGTCGCATTTACATTCATTTGAAGTGTAGGCGAGGAATACATAACACTTCGCAAATCATATTATATCTTACCATGAAACATAGAAATGAGATGCGATATCGCGTTTTAAGAAGCATTAGAACTCTATTGCTACGATACGTAGACATCTGCAAACGCTATTTCCTTGCAAGGAAGTGTCGCATTTACATTCATTTGATGTGTAGACGAGGAATACATAACACTTCGCAAATCATATTATATCTTACCATGAAACATAGAAATGAGATGCGATATCGCGTTTTAAGAAGCATTAGAACTCTATTGCTACGATACGTAGACAACTGCAAACGCTATTTCCTTGCAAGGAAGTGTCGCATTTACATTCATTTGAATCGTAGACGAGGAATGCATAACACTGCGCAATGAATATTATATCTTACCATGAAACTTAGAAATGAGATGCAATATCTCGTTTTAAGAAGCATTTGAACTCTATTACTTCGATACGTAGACATTTGCAAACGCTATTTCCTTGCAAGGAAGTGTCGCATTTACATTCATTTGAAGTGTAGGCGAGGAATACATAACACTTCGCAAATCATATTATATCTTACCATGAAACATAGAAATGAGATGCGATATCGCGTTTTAAGAAGCATTAGAACTCTATTGCTACGATACGTAGGCATCTGCAAACGCTATTTCCTTGCAAAGAAGTGTCGCATTTACATTCATTTGAAGTGTAGACGAGGAATACATAACACTTCGCAAATCATATTATATCGTACCATGAAACATAGAAATGAGATGCGATATCGCGTTTTAAGAAGCATTAGAACTCTATTGCTACGATACGTAGACATCTGCAAACGCTATTTCCTTGCAAGGAAGTGTCGCATTTACATTCATTTGATGTGTAGACGAGGAATACATAACACTTCGCAAATCATATTATATCTTACCATGAAACATAGAAATGAGATGCGATATCGCGTTTTAAGAAGCATTAGAACTCTATTGCTACGATACGTAGACAACTGCAAACGCTATTTCCTTGCAAGGAAGTGTCGCATTTACATTCATTTGAATCGTAGACGAGGAATGCATAACACTGCGCAATGAATATTATATCTTACCATGAAACTTAGAAATGAGATGCAATATCTCGTTTTAAGAAGCATTTGAACTCTATTACTTCGATACGTAGACATTTGCAAACGCTATTTCCTTGCAAGGAAGTGTCGCATTTACATTCATTTGAAGTGTAGGCGAGGAATACATAACACTTCGCAAATCATATTATATCTTACCATGAAACATAGAAATGAGATGCGATATCGCGTTTTAAGAAGCATTAGAACTCTATTGCTACGATACGTAGACATCTGCAAACGCTATTTCCTTGCAAAGAAGTGTCGCATTTACATTCATTTGAAGTGTAGACGAGGAATACATAACACTTCGCAAATCATATTATATCGTACCATGAAACATAGAAATGAGATGCGATATCGCGTTTCAAGAATCATAAGAACACTATTGCTACGATACGTAGACATCTGCAAACGCTATTCCCTTGCAGAGAAGTGTCGCATTTACATTCATTTGAAGTGTAGACGAGGAATACATAACACTACGCAAATCATATTATATCTTACCATGAAACATAGAAATGAGATGCGATATCGCGTTTTAAGGATCATAAGAACTCTATTGCTACGATACGTAGACATCTGCAAACGCCATTTCCTTGCAAAGAAGTGTCGCACTTACATTCATTTGAATCGTAGGCGAGGAATGCATAACACTTCGTAATGAATATTATATCTTATCATGAAACATAGATATGAGATGCAATATCTCGTTTTAAGAAGCATTAGAACTCTATTGCTACGATACCTAGACATCTGCAGACGCTATTTCCTAGCAAGGAAGTGTCGCATTTACATTCATTTGAAGTGTAGACGAGGAATACATAACACTTCGCAAATCATATTATATCTTACCATGAAACATTGAAATGAGATGCGATATCGCGTTTTAAGAAGCATTAGAACACTATTGCTACGACAGGTAGACATTTGCAAACGCTATTTCCTTGCAAGGAAGTATCGCATTCACATTCATTTGAAGTGTAGACGAGGAATACATAACACTTCGCAAATCATGTTATATCTTACCATGCAACATAGAAATGAAATGCGATATCGCGTTTTAGGAAGCATTAGAACACTATTGCTACGACAGGTAGACATTTGCAAACGCTATTTCCTTGCAAGGAAGTGCCGCATTTACATTCATTTGAAGTGTAGAGGAGGAATACATAACACTTCGCAAATCATATTACATCTTACCTTGAAACCTAGAAATGCGATGCGATATCGCGTTTCAAGAAGCATTAGAACTCTGTTGCTACGATACGTAGACATCTGCAAACGCTATTTCCTTGCAAGGAAGTGTCGTATTTACGTTCATTTGAATCGTAGACGAGGAATGCATAACACTTCGCAATGAATATTATATCTTATCATGAAACATAGATATGAGATGCAATATCTCGTTTTAAGAAGCATTAGAACTCTATTGCTACGATACCTAGACATCTGCAGACGCTATTTCCTAGCAAAGAAGAGTCGCATTTACATTCATTTGAAGTGTAGACGTGGAATACATAACACTTCGCAAATCATATTATATCTTACCATGAAACATAGAAATGGGATGCGATATCGCGTTTTAAGAAGCACTAGAAAGCTATTGCTACGATACGTAGACATCTGCAAACGCTATTTCCTAGCGAGGAAGTATCGCATTCACATTCATTTGAAGTGTAGACGAGGAATACATAACACTTCGCAAATCATGTTATATCTTACCATGCAACATAGAAATGAGATGCGATATCGCGTTTTAAGAAGCATTAGAACACTATTGCTAAGACAGGTAGACATTTGCAAACGCTATTTCCTTGCAAAGAAGTGTCGCATTTACATTCATTTGAAGTGTAGACGAGGAATACATAACACTACGCAAATCATATTATATCTTACCATGAAACATAGAAATGAGATGCGATATTGCGTTTTGAGAATCATAAGAACTCTATTGCTACGATACGTAGACATCTGCAAACGCTATTTCCTTGCAAAGAAGTGTCGCATTTAGATTCATTTGAAGTGTAGACGAGGAATACATAACACTTCGCAAATCATATTATATCTTACCATGAAACATAGAAATGAGATGCGATATCGCGTTTTAAGAAGCATCAGTAATCCATTGCTACGATACGTAGACATCTGCAAACGCTATTTCCTAGCGAGGAAGTATCGCATTCCCATTCATTTGAAGTGTAGACGAGGACTACATAACACTTAGAAAATCATATTATATCTTACCATGAAACATAGAAATGAGATGCGATATCGCGTTTTAAGAAGCATTAGAACTCTATTGCTACGATACGTAGACATCTACAAACGCTATTTCCTAGCAAGGAAGTGTCGCGTTTACATTCATTTGAAATGTAGACGAGGAATACATAACAGTCCGCAAATCATATTATATCTTACCATGAAACATAGAAATGGGATGCGATATCGCGTTTTAAGAATCATAAGAACTCTATTGCTACGATACGTAGACATCTGCAATCGCTATTTCCTTGCAAGGAAGTGTCGCATTTACTTTCATTTGAATCGTAGACGAGGAATGCATAACACTTCGCAATGAATATTACATCTTACCATGAAGCATAGAAGTGAGATGCGATATCGCGCTTTAAGAAGCATTAGAAATCTATTGCTGCGAGACGTAGACATCTGCAAACGCTATTTCCTTGCAAGGAAGTGTCGCATTTATATTCATTTGAATCGTAGACGAGCAATGCATAACACTTCGCACTGAACATTATATCTTATCATGAAACATAGATATGAGATGCAATATCTCGTTTTAAGAAGCATTTGAACTCTATTGCTTCGATACGTAGACATCCGCAAACGCTATTTCCTTGCAAGGAAGTGTCGCATTTACATTCATTTGAAGTGTAGACGAGGAATACATAACACTTCGCAAATCATATTACATCTTACCATGAAACATAGAAATGAGATGCGATATCGCGTTTTAACCCTTTTAGTGCCGGACGACGATATATCGTCGTTTGCTACACTTGCCAGAAGTGCCAACGACGATATATCGTCGTGCGTGTAATAACGTGTTACTCTTCGCATTGCGAGACAACTTTATCTGTTAATAAATTTATAAATGATCTAATTTGATTGTAAATAATCAAATTTCGTTGACAAAGAATTTGTAAACCGATTTGGGTCTGACATTTTACACATTCTATACCGGAGTGTGCTGGGAACCTGTTTACGCTGGAGCGATAAAGTGGACACACGACGCCTGACTCTCTTGTAGCCCCGAATTTGAAATATTTATAATAATTATCTGAGAGTTCGTACGCCACGACTTCATCGAGGCTAAGATCCTTCTTTCAAAAATTTGTTTCAGCAATGTTGTAGTACCTATATCAACTGCTTGTCTTGCAGCAGATAAAATCCGATTATCGCCCGCACTATGCAATCGATCTCTTCTTTTATTTTTGTTATGTAATATTATTTATTTTGTTATATAATACATTTGAAATCCAAAATATATACTTCATAACAATTGGTCTATATAGAATTATGATGAAAAGATGGCTCCTTGTATGCGCAAATACGTTTTGAAAGAGAGAACTCAACGTTTACTTTTTCTTATCGAGATTTTATCTTTGTTATTTATATAATTTTAAATGAGTAAAGAAAAACTAGTGTCATTGTTTTGTTCTCTGTTTCATCCTTAGTATACTGCGTTTTGAATTATGTAAATACTTTCTCCCGTTTGGTTTTTATGAGTATTTTCCCAAACCCTAGTAAAACTGTGAAATTCGGCCGGTTATTCTCGCATAGGCACCTCTTTTTCGTCCGGCACTAAAAGGGTCAAGAAACATTAGAACACTATTGCTACGATACCTAGACATCTGCAGACGCTATTTCCTTGCAAGGAAGTGTCGCATTTACATTCATTTGAATCGTAGACGAGGAATGCATAACACTTCGCAATGAATATTATATCTTATCATGAAACATAGATATGAGATGCAGTATCTCGTTTTAAGAAGCATTAGAACTCTATTGCTACGATACCTAGACATCTGCAGACGCTATTTCCTAGCAAGGAAGTGTCGCATTTACATTCATTTGAAGTGTAGACGAGGAATACATAACACTTCGCAAATCATATTATATCTTACCATGAAACATAGAAATGAGATGCGATATCGCGTTTTAAGAATCATAAGAACACTATTGCTACGATACGTAGATATCTGCAAACGCTATTTCCTTGCAAAGAAGTGTCGCATTTAAATTCATTTGAAGTGTAGACGAGGAGTACATAACACTTCGCAAATCATATTATATCTTACCATGAAACATAGAAATGAGATGCGATATCGCGTTTTAAGGATCATAAGAACTCTATTGCTACGATACGTGGACATCTGCTAACGCTATTTCCTTGCAAAGAAGTGTCGCATTTACATTCATTTGAATCGTAGATGAGGAATGCATAACACTTCGCAATGAATATTATATCTTATCATGAAACATAGATATGAGATGCAATATCTCGTTTTAAGAAGCATTAGAACTCTATTGCTACGATACCTAGACATCTGCAGACGCTATTTCCTAGCAAGGAAGTGTCGCATTTACATTCATTTGAAGTGTAGACGAGAATACTTAACACTTCGCAAATCATATTATATCTTACCATGAAACATAGAAATGGGATGCGATATCGCGTTTTAAGAAGCACTAGAAAGCTATTGCTACGATACGTAGACATCTGCAAACGCTATTTCCTAGCGAGGAAGTATCGCATTCACATTCATTTGAAGTGTAGACGAGGAAAACATAACACTTCGCAAATCATGTTATATCTTACCATGCAACATAGAAATGAGATGCGATATCGCGTTTTAAGAAGCATTAGAACACTATTGCTACGACAGGTAGACATTTGCAAACGCTATTTCCTTGCAAGGAAGTGCCGCATTTACATTCATTTGAAGTGTAGAGGAGGAATACATAACACTTCGCAAATCATATTACATCTTACCATGAAACATAGAAATGCGATGCGATATCGCGTTTTAAGAAGCATTATAACTCTGTTGCTACGATACGTAGACATCTGCAAACGCTATTTCCTTGCAAGGAAGTGTCGCATTTACGTTCATTTGAATCGTAGACGAGGAATGCATAACACTTCGCAATGAATATTATATCTTATCATGAAACATAGATATGAGATGCAATATCTCGTTTAAGAAGCATTAGAACTCTATTGCTACGATACCTAGACATCTGCAGACGCTATTTCCTAGCAAGGAAGTGTCGCATTTACATTCACTAGAAGTGTAGACGAGGAATACATGACACTTCGCAAATCATATAATATCTTACCATGAAACATAGAAATGAGATGCGATATCGCGTTTTGAGAATCATAAGAACTCTATTGCTACGATACGTAGACATCTGCAAACGCAATTTCCTTGCAAGAAAGTGTCGCATTTACATTCATTTGAAGTGTAGGCGAGGAATACATAACACTCCGCAGATCATATTATATCTTACCATGAAACATAGAAATGTGATGCGATATCGCGTTTTAAGAATCATAAGAACTCTATTGCAACGATACGTAGACATTTGCAAACGCTATTTCCTGGCAAAGAAGTGTCGCATTTACATTCATTTGAAGTGTAGACGAGGAATACATAACACTACGCAAATCATATTATATCTACCATGAAACATAGAAATGAGATGCGATATCGCGTTTTGAGAATCATAAGAACTCTATTGCTACGATACGTAGACATCTGCGAACGCTATTTCCTTGCAAGGAAGTGTCGCACTTACATTCATTTGAAGTGTAGACGAGGAATACATGACACTTCGCAAATCATATTATATCTTACCATGAAACATAGAACTGAGATGTGATACCGCGTTTTAAGGAGCATCAGAAATCCATTGCTACGATACGTAGGCATCTGCAAACGCTATTTCCTTGCAAGGAAGTTCGCATTTACATTCATTTGAAGTGTAGACGAGGAATACATAACACTCCGCAGATCATATTATATCTTACCATGAAACATAGAAATGTGATGCGATATCGCGTTTTAAGAATCATAAGAACTCTATTGCAACGATACGTAGACATCTGCAAACGCTATTTCCTTGCAAAGAAGTGTCGCATTTACATTCATTTGAAGTGTAGACGAGGAATACATGACACTTCGCAAATCATATAATATCTTACCATGAAACATAGAAATGAGATGCGATATCGCGTTTTGAGAATCATAAGAACTCTATTGCTACGATACGTAGACATCTGCAAACGCAATTTCCTTGCAAGAAAGTGTCGCATTTACATTCATTTGAAGTGTAGGCGAGGAATACATAACACTTCGCAAATCATATTATATCTTACCATGAAACATAGAAATGAGATGCGATATCGCGTTTTAAGAAGCATTAGAACTCTATTGCTACGATACGTAGACATCTGCAAACGCTATTTCCTTGCAAGGAAGTGTCGCATTTACATTCATTTGATGTGTAGACGAGGAATACATAACACTTCGCAAATCATATTATATCTTACCATGAAACATAGAAATGAGATGCGATATCGCGTTTTAAGAAGCATTAGAACTCTATTGCTACGATACGTAGACAACTGCAAACGCTATTTCCTTGCAAGGAAGTGTCGCATTTACATTCATTTGAATCGTAGACGAGGAATGCATAACACTGCGCAATGAATATTATATCTTACCATGAAACTTAGAAATGAGATGCAATATCTCGTTTTAAGAAGCATTTGAACTCTATTACTTCGATACGTAGACATTTGCAAACGCTATTTCCTTGCAAGGAAGTGTCGCATTTACATTCATTTGAA